>NC_073696.1:134706201-134767753 GCF_029784165.1 Wyeomyia smithii
CAACCAATAGAATGAAACAGTACTTCTGCTCTCTTACAACGCGATTTTGTCAACCTGGAACTGTCTTCGGTTGCTAGATCCTCTTCGAGCAAATATTTTGGCGATTGATAGAATTCCAGAGTGTGCAGCCAAAATCGAAGTTGCTAAATGACCTAAGTACCTACTAGTAAGCAATTTTAAAATAGCTGACAGTGAGATCGGTACGGTATTATAATTTTTGTAGGTATTCGGATCGCGGACGTTTTCCTGAGCTTTTTCCGGTTGGCAAAAAATATTTATCAATTCCTGGAAACTCGGAAAATACGAAACGCAGCGTAAGCCACAACTACGTGCCTATCGACACCAAAATAGAGGTGGGCAATCCGCTCACGAACTGATCTAAAGAGCTGGTTCTTCAAAGTGAGTGAGTGATCTATCGCTCTTTTTTAAAGAGCGGTAACTCACCCCTTACTTCAAGCAAAAAGCTGAAGCCGATTTTGTTGATTAGACACCGCAAGCGAGAGCCATATGAATGTTTTACACCCCAAGCGCAAAGCGGCGTGCGACACTGCAATAGAACTCCCAGAAAATAGCTACCGCCGGCTGCCTGCTCTCCTATGCATAACCATACACCCGCCGCGGGAATAAAAAATAAATCTACTTGCCACAGTTCACACACAGCACACGGGCTGGCTAACGCCGGGACGCAAACGAAAAGTGGAAAGAAAAGAGCGAAAGAACTGGTTCACTGATCTTTTGAATCTATGCAGACAACCCGCTCCCGAGCTGATCAGAAAATCAGTTCTTTGAAAGATCGAAATCTTCTGATCGCGAGCGGATTGCCTCCGAGCTGAACAAAAGAGTCATCGGAAGAACCAGTTCTTCTGAGAGCGAAAGATTTCGCTCTTTCAAAGAACTGAATCTTTTGATCAGCCTGCGAGCGGATTGCCAGATCAGTGAATCAGTTCTTTCGTTCTTTTCGTTCCACATCCATTCGTGTGCGTACTCGGCGTTAGTCAACCCGTGTACCTGTGTATGGACTGTTGCAAGTTGTTTTTTTGCATGCTCTTGCGGCTGGCTGGTGGCTGGGTGATGAAAAATGCAAGTCATGCATATCAGGGCAGACGTTTGGTTGCAGCTTGTTTCTGGGAATTCTATTGTAATTTTGCGCGCGACCTTGCGCATGGCAAATCGGGTGTAAAGCTTTCACCTGGCTCTCGCTTGCGGTGTCTGATAATTAGCTACACTGATAAAAACCAAAAATTATGTAGGAACGAAAAGAGCGAGTGAGCTGTTAAAAAGAACTAGTTCATCTTAGTGAGCGGAACCGCTCTGATCCGCTCACTATAGTGAACCATTTTTACCACCACACCAAAATATAACTGAACACAATTTGACACAGTCACCCTTATTCTTGTTTACGGCCGTATCGCTTTCGTACGAAAGCAGCAGCGGCGTACGAATGTGATACGAACGCATACGAATCCGGTTCGTTCTAACCAATTCGAGCTTTCGAACATCGTTGCTTTCGTACGAACGTGCCATTCTTGTCTACGTACGTATGCGTATCCGTATTCTTTTTGCTCTCGTTCGCAAACGTCAGTCAAAAGTTGCGAATCGCTGTACGTATCGCTTTACGTATCGCCGGCGCCGGTAGTTTTTTCTTGTTTTTTTGCTGTTTTGTGTTACTTTACTAGTAAAATCGAGTAAACCGAAGAAAATTTCTCACTTAGTGAAGTGTGTGCAACATTCTGAAAAGACATTTGGGACAATCGTTGCTGAAAATCTTCAATTTAGAACACAGCAACGTCAGTCGAAAGTTGCGAATCGGTGTAAGAATCGCCGGCGCCGGTAGTTTTTCTGCTGCTTGGTGTTAGTTTTTTGAAAAAATTGAATAAGATGAAGAAAATTTATTGTTCCGTGAAGTGTGTGCAACATTCAGAAAAACATTTGTGACAATCGATTTTGTAAAATCTCCAGTTTTAGAAACAGAACACCGTTAGTGGAAAATTGCGGATGACTGAACGAATCGCCGTTGCCGCGGGTGTTTTTTCTCGCTTTTCTGCTGTTTTGTGTAAGGTTTTTTGGAAAAATGAAATAGGCCGAAGAAAAATTCTAGTTTAGGGAAGTGTGTGCAAAATTTTCAGAAAAAACATTTGTGACAATGGATTTTTTAAAATCTGGATAAATCGCTATACGTATCTGTTTACGAATTGCCGGTGCCGGTAGTTTTTTCTCGTTTTTCTGCTGTTTTGTGTTACTTCGCTAGGAAAATCAAATAAACCTAAAAAATTTCTCACTTAGTGACGTGTTTGCAACATTCTGAAAAAAAACAACCTCAGTCGAATCTGGCGAATGGCTGCACGAATCGCCGGCGCCGGAAGTTCTTTGGCCTTTTTCTGCTGTTTTAAATTATTTTTTTTAATCGAATAAGTCGAAGAAAATTAATTGTTTTGTGGAGTGTGTGCAACATTTTAAAAATCATTTGCGGTAATCGATTTAAAAAAAATTCAAGTTTTAGGAACGGAACACCGTCAGTCGAAGGTTTTGAATGGCTGTACGAATCGCCGTAGTCGCGGTTTTTTTTCTCGTTTTGTGCAAGGTTTTTTTTTTGAAAAATCATACAGGCCGAAGAAGATTCCTAGTTAAGCGAAGTGTGTGCAATATTTTCAGGAGAAACGTTTGTGACAATGGATTTAGGGTTGTCGATATTGAAAATAAAATATCGATATTCGTTTTATCGATATTAAAACAGTATCGATATTGAAATCGATATTACGTGTCGATATCGATATTTTATCGATATTTTCCTTCATATATTTTTTGTTTGGATTTTAGTTAGGCCTGAAACAAGCTGAACGCCGACGTGAGCGATCGGGCGAGATTCTTGCCGAAGGTTAACAAACAGCCGTGAGTAGAGTTGTTCATTAACCTACGGCGAGAATCTCACCCGATCGGTCGCGTTGGTGTTCAGCATGTTTCATGCCTTAAGGTGAAACCTCATTGAATCCAAAAATGGCCGACTTCGAGTCACCACTTCGAATTTTCAAAAGCACAAGACTCGGAAATACTCATTGCGTTTCCTATGAAAATTCTTTTTTATGTTTGTTTCACCACAGCAAACATAAAATAACATTTTCACAGAGAACGCATTAACTGTTTCAAATATTTGCTATTTTTTAATACAGATTTTATTTTGTGCAAATAAAAATCGTACCAAAAATAGCAAATATTTTCGTCGTCTAATACCTGCTTTAGTATTGCATATTCCGGCGAAGTGTTTGCTATTTCATCTCGTCCGTTAGGACAGCGGGCCGATTGCTGATCGCTTTACGCAAGGTGCATTTTCCAATCAGATTAAACCGACGTTTCGTGAGCCGCGTCTCCTAATCGTCACTGATCCATTGACTAATCAGCAGTTAGTTACTGAAGCATCCTACCTGAACATTCATGTTATCGCTTATGTAACACCGATTCTTTACTGAAATTCATCGATCCTGCCATCCCAATGTAACACCAAGGCATCGCATTTGATCGGTTTAATGTGGTGGTTATTGGCCCGAGAAGTTTCACACCCAAATTTCTGGAAATTCGCTCTATACATGCTGTCAATAAAAAAGAAATATGGCAACCATATTTCTGTCGAACTGCTTACATTTTCCATCTAGCACTTAATGATTCTAATACCAACAATTCTGGTACCTACTTTTTAGTTGGTTTGCCCTAAAATAGCTGAAATAGAGTAAACGTCCTTTAATTTCTATTGACCTATTTTCGAATAAATATATTTATCAATGGAAAACCAAGCCTTAACCAGGGTGGCCACCCAACCGAGAAAACCGGGAAAAAACCTGGAATTGTTTGGAGCCGGGAAAAAAACCGGGAATTTCACTGAATATTTCAAGCCGGGGTGAGATTGTCAGCTATCTCATGGCGATCACTAAAATTCCTGGAATAAGTTTTCTCGAAAACGACCAAGAAAGACTGGTCTTCTGACCCGGAAGAGATGGCTGACAGGTCACGGGCTGGATGGCACAATCTCACCCCGGCTGCCAGTATATTTAACTCATTTCTCACAGTGCTTACATCAGTTTTGTTTTTATTCATCTTTCTTTTGAAAATTAATTAACCACGGTAAGCTCCCCGGAAGTAGCAGTCAAACGGCTCGAATTTTGCCTAGAGCAAATGGTTCACAAAGATAATCTCGCGGGAACTGTAGTTGACAGATTTCGCCAAGAATACTCACAACTGTTGGGTATGCATTCGACGGAGACATTACTGACTTCCTACCGCCGTAGTGAAAAACGCCTTGATACTTTCTGTAGAGATCTGATAGCTGATTTAGGCAAGAAACGTCCTAACTTGACCGTGTTTATTAAGGAGATTTTGATCCAGCGATTGGTGTACGATGCAGTACAGGATGCCGGTGGTGAAGACGAAATTGATATCACCAAGTATCAGTGCGTCTTGAACTGTCCTACAGATCAGACGTTTTTTCGGTTGCTTGTGGACTGGTCTTTGACTGCCTATAGCTTCAAAGTTTGTGTTTTGTCAGTGTGTCTTTTAAAGACTACCTGAAAGTTATTTCCCATCAGTCTTTCTCAAGACTACCTACTTTTGAATTTAACATTTGTTTTAACTTTTTTCGTATCACCTGAAATGGCTGGACGGAAAAAGAAACCTCGCATCGCTGCGGGGAGGAAAAGAGAGGCATCTCTTTCTGACACATCGAGTGTCTGTAGTGACAATCCTTTTGATATTTTGCCTGAGCAAGAAGCTGGTGAAATGGAAGTTATTAATAATGAAACTATACAAAATATAAAATCTTTAAAAAAGGAGAAAGTTCCACCTATTGTGGTAACTATTTCTTCTGAATTTAATATATTCAGAAAGGAACTTTCAACGTTTGTTTCTGACGTTAAAGTTACCTATCAGATTGGCCGTAGAGGTGAATGCCGCTTATTAGCCGACTCAATAAAGGGTCGTGATCGTCTTGTTCAGTATTTAACTGACAAGATGTACAAATTTTTTACATACGGCACCAAGAACGCCAAGCCGTTCAAGGTTGTCTTGAAAGGTCTCACCAACGATCAAACCGTTGATGAGATCAAACTTACTTTAACAGAATTACCCTACCCAAGTAATTCTAATGAAACAAAAATCACGAGGCGAAAACAGTCAGAGAACTGGAATTTCCCTTGTTAATTATTTAATTCATTTTAACCGCAATGAGGTTAACAACTTAAAATTTTTTGAAAAGGCACATGCTTTGTATAATGTGCGTGTAAAGTGGGAAATTTATAGGAAGTATGGCGGAGGTGAAAAGCATATCACCCAATGCCGTACTTGCCAACGTTATGGCCATGGTTCCAAATTCTGTAACATGGACCAAAAATGTCTTAATTGTGGAGACTCTTCTCACAAAAAGGACACATGTCCTGTGAAAGAGAGTAAAAATTTTCGCTGTGCGAATTGTAACGGCAACCATATGTCAAATTTTTATCAATGCCCAGTCCGTTTAGCAATTGCTAAGGCAAGGCAAGGTAAACAAAATTCAAAACAAAATTCTCCAAGCGTACCAGTGACGCATAGTTTACCTACTCCTTTGCATACCCGTTTAACATATGCACAGGTTACAGGTAGTTCGAACATTCTACCGCCTAATGTTGATAGTTCGAAAATGACCGCTAATATGGGTAAGCAAAACACGCTAGAAAATAATTGTACACCTATTACCCCAGCTAATATCGCTACCGAAAATATTTTTTCTAATGTCAACTGCCTGGGGCCTATTACGGCAGGTAAACTTTCTTTTTTGCAACAGGCAATGTTCGATCTTATGAACGCCATGTTGCAGGCAAAATCAATGTTTGAAGCCATTCAAATAGGCACAAATTTTACTATTAAAATTGTTTCTAATTTAAAATTTAGCAATGATTTTAAATAAAACAATTAAAATATTAAATTGGAATGCTCGCTCATTGAAGGCCAATGAGAATGAGCTTTTTAATTTTTTAACAGTAAATAATGTGCATATTGCAATTATTACTGAAACATTTTTGAAACCTAACATAAAATTAAAATATGATCCCAATTACGTGGTTCATAGATATGATAGGATTCAGGGTTCCGGCGGTGGAGTTGCAATTGTTATTCATCGCCGAATCAAACATCGTGCTCTTCCCCATCTTGAGACGAAAGTTATTGAAACTTTGGGAATTGAAGTTCAAACTGAACTTGGGATTTTATTCATTGCCGCAGCATATTTACCATTTCAATGCACACGCGAGCTCAAAAATTATTTTAAAGGTGATTTACAAAAACTCACCAGAAATCGTTCGAAATTTTTCATAATCGGCGATTTTAACGCTAAACATCGTTCATGGAATAATTCTCAAAGTAATTCCAATGGCAAAATTTTATTCAATGATTGTTCTTCAGGATACTATTCTATTTTGTCTCCGAATAGTCCTACATGCTTTTCTTCTGTAAGAAACCCTTCAACAATTGATTTGGTGCTAACAGATCAAAGTCAGGTATGTAGTGATTTGATCACACATGCTGACTTTGATTCTGACCATCTTCCAATAACCTTTTCTTTATCACATGAATCAGTTTTAAACCCTATGAGCTCTGTTTTTAATTATAACAAAGCTAATTGGGAAAGATACAAAAATTATATTGAGAGAAATTTCAATAATGAGCTTGATTTGCAAAACGAAGTGAATATTGATTCCGCTTTGGAAGCATAAAAATGTGCAATTGTTGATGCCAGGAATTATTCTGTTCCAAAGGCTCAAGTGAAATTTGATTCACCAATAACTGACGAAAATCTTCAACTTCTAATTCGTTTGAAAAATGTCCGCAGACGTCAATATCCACGTTCTCGTGACCCTGTTTTTAAAACTATTTATAAAGATTTACAGAAAGAGATTAAACATAGATTTACTCTTCTGAGAAATCAAAATTTTGAGACTAAAGTTGAAAAATTGAAACCATATTCAAAACCTTTTTGGAAGCTGTCGAAGATTCTTAAGAAACCTTCAAAGCCTATTCCAGTTTTAAAAGATGGTGAACGTTCTCTTGTATCCAATGAACAAAAGGCTCAAAGACTTGCTCAGCAGTTTGAGAGTGTTCATAACTCAAATTTGAATTTTGTGAGTCCAATTGAAAATGAAGTCACACGTCAATTTGATTTAATTTCTTCCCAGAATTTTTTACCTGCAGAAATAATTGAAACTAACTTGAATGAGATTAAATCAATTATTAAAAATTTCAAAAATATGAAAGCACCTGGTGACGATGGAATCTTTAATATACTAATCAAACATCTCCCTGAGAGCACAATGGGATTTTTAGTAAAAATTTTCAATTGCTGCTTCAAAATTGCATATTTTCCCAAATTATGGAAAAATGCAAAAATTACTCCAACTTTAAAACCGGATAAGAACCCAGCAGAAGTTTCAAGTTATCGACCAATCAGTTTGCTTTCTTCAATAAGAAAACTGTTTGAGAGAATTATTCTTAACAGAATGATGTCACACATCAACGAAAATTCAATTTTTGCAAATGAACAGTTTGGATTTCGCCATGGGCATTCCACAACTCATCAATTGCTCCGAGTTACTAATATGATACGAGCTAACAAATCTGAAGGTTATTCCACTGGAGCTGCTCTTTTAGATATAGAAAAAGCATTCGACAGTGTTTGGCATAAAGGTTTGATTGCGAAATTGCAAACTTTTAATTTTCCAATTTTCCTAATCAAAATTTTAAAAAATTATCTTACTGACCGAACTCTGCAGGTTGTCTATCAGAATTCCAAATCTGATAGATTTCCTGTCAGAGCAGGTGTACCTCAAGGTTCAGTTTTGGGTCCAGTCCTGTACAACATATTCACTTCAGATCTTCCTGATTTGCCTCCAGGATGCACAAAGTCATTGTTCTGCGATGACACAAGCATTTCCGTAAAAGGAAAAAGTCTTCGTGTCATATGCAGTCGATTGCAGAAAAGTTTAGATATTTTTTCTTCCTACTTGCAAAAGTGGAAAATCTCTCCCAATGCTTCTAAAACTCAAATGATAATTTTTCCGCATAAGCCTAGGGCTTCTTTCCTCAAGCCAAACAATAATCACGTTGTCAAGATGAATGGGGTTATTTTAAGTTGGTCCGACAAGGTTAAGTACTTGGGACTAATTTATGATAAAAAAACTTATTTTCAAAGAGCACATTGAGAGTATACAAGCCAAGTGTATCAAATATACGAGATGTTTATATCCTCTCATTAACAGGAATTCTAAACTTTGTTTAAAGAACAAACTTTTGATTTACAAACAAATTTTTAGACCAGCAATGCTTTATGCTGTACCGATCTGGTCAAGTTGCTGTTCAACAAGGAAGAAAACGCTCCAAAGGATTCAGAATAAAATTCTGAAAATGATTTTGAAGCGTCCTCCTTGGTTTGGTACACTCGAATTACATAGACTTACTGGTGTTGAACCATTAGAAGCTATGTCAAATAAAATTATTAACAATTTTCGACAAAAATCGTTGCAATCCTCAATTGCTACGATAAGCTCTCTTTATAGCCAATAAGTTAGCAATTAAGTTAGTTGTAAGTTTACTTCCCCTTTTCTGACAAGTAGGTTTAAACCCCTACGAACGATAAGTCCTAATTGCGAAAGCAAACAAATCCTAATAATGAAAATTACAAATTTCTAACAGTGTTGAGAAGTCACCATTTGTGATTGGACACACATACTCATTATTTACTAATATTTATCATAAATACTTAAGCTACTAACAAATCCCCCCCATTAAAAAAAAAAAAAAAAAAAGATATCACCAAGTCGTTAATCTATTACGCTCGCGTTTCACATAGCCGATATATTGAATTGTTGAAGACAAAGAAGAAGGAGAATTCAGATCAAGATGAAGAAGCCAGAAAGAAGAATGCCACGGCCCGTGCTCTTGAAGCTAATGTGTTTAAGTGTAATTCTTTTATATATTGAATCTTCGGTGGTTGAGGTAAAAACGGTTCCTACAAACTTAATTTAGCCTAGGAGTCCCCGGTAATGAGTATTATATGCGTTGTTTATGTTTTAAAAATTCTACGCCCCTGCGAGCGACCTTCCGGCAGTTAACCGGAACATTCGCCATGGCGGACGAAAACCTGCGTGCAGGCATGTTTTCAAGCTTTTTCTGTGTTTTTTATTAATTCCTCCTCCGTTTTCGCGACAAAATTGTTGGAATAGATCTTGCGCTTCAAGTATGCCCAGAAATTCTCCATCTCCTCCAACGATCGCTTCGAGTAGTGGGCCGACGCCAAATCTGGCCAGAACACCGTGTCTTCGCCCTTATGGTATTTCTTGATAAACGACGCAACTTCTGGCAGGCACTTCGTACTGTAAATTTCCTCGTTCACGGCCAGCCCGAACAAAAGAAGAGCAACTTTGACATCCCTTTCTCGCTGATTGTCAGCCACAGCCGCACCTTCTTGGGGAACTTGGTCTGTGAATATACTTCACCTCGGTGCTCACTTTCTTCGTAGGGGAGGTAAAATACAAAGTGCCCTACTAATCGTTGTCATCTAGGGTTAGATAGGTCTCGTCGTCCATTACCACTGTCACATCGCGATTTGCCAGGGAAATTGACTTGACCATCTTAAACCTCTGTCGCTGCGTCATTGCCTGCAGCTCCGAGACTAGCACCAGTGGACGGGACTGCTGCTTCCTGACATGTATGCCCATGTTTTCCAACAACTTTTTCACTGTTTTACCGCATGCACCAACCTCCCGACCAAGTGCACGCAGCGATTTAGCCATTTTTCCCTCGGTCTACCTCTTCAGCATCCTTTGAAGCTTCTTGCCGTTCAGGGTCGTTGGCCGTCCAGAACTGGGCTTTCTTCCGATGCTTTGATCGTTGTCCAATTGTGTCAAGATATTGTAGATGCCGGAACGGGCATACCAGGCGTCTACAAAGTGCCGCACGATGTCCGTTTTTGACGTGGCGGGGTACCATTTTTTTTTTACCGCAAACGTTATCCTCTTGAAAAAGATGACGTCCGTCACATTTTTCGAATTTCTGCAACAATATCTCTGGATTATAATAAGCGTGAACACGCTTAAAAAGTGACTATATTAGAATGTAATTCGATAATGGGATGTAAATCGACAGTCACGCTTTTTTAACCCTTAACTGTATGAAAAAATGCAGAATTCTGAAGTACAAATAACCGGGAAAAATATTTGAACGAACCGGGAAAAACCCGGGAATTTAATTTCGAGTTTTGAGTGTCACCCTGCTTAACGTTTGTTTTCAGTATAATGTGCACTTTCAATGAATATCTTATATTGTGTGTAAGCATTTTAAATTTAATTTTGATGCCATGATGAATTTATGATCGGTAGGCAAAATTTTGCCGGCAGCACTCCCCTGATGGCAACCGAGAATATCGGACAGCAATATCGAGTCGCAATATCGAAACATCGATAATATCAAATGCGCCAATATCGGTCAAAAATATTGATATTGTGACGAGCAAATATCGATAATATCAAATATCGATAAAATATCAACAACCCTAAATGGATTTTTAAAAGTTTCCAGTCTTGCAAACAGAGCAGCAACGTTAGTCAAAAGTTGTGAATCGCTGTACATTTTTTTTACGAATCACCGGCGCCGGTAGGTTTTTTTTCGTGTGGTTGCTGTTTTGTGTTAGTTTACTAAAAAAATCGACTTAGCAAAGTACTTTCTGTAAGCGGGGATTTTTTTTTATTTGAGAGTTATTTCCTTAAAGATGCCTTGTGCATTTTGGTATAGACTTTTTCAAAGCAACGAAGCTCAGAACCCTTTAATTATATTGAAAAACTGTCTGAAAAAAAATTTGTGAAAACTAATACATTGTAAAGAGATATTTTTGACGTAATAATAAATAAATACAAAGTTCTAATTTACAAAAAAGTGTTATTTTTTAGAAACTTAGAATAGTAAAAAAAACTTTTGTCAAAAAGTCCGGAAGAGAAATGAAACAAAAGAAAAGTTCGAGTTTCCGAGCAATTTTGAGAAAAATTGCATTCCAATGGTAACTCCCCCTACACACGGGCAACCAATTTTATCGACCATTTTTGAGTTGGCTGAAACTTTGCATAGATGTTGCTATGGGTAAAAGATTTTAATTTTCCAAAAAAATATTAATTCTAAAAAAACTTTGGGAAAAAAAATGTTCCGAAAGGGCTCATTTAAAAAAATCTTATTTTTTTTTATAAAAACTACATGATTATTTAAACATTTGGATTGTCCGACCATGGAGATATAAAAACATTTTATTTTTTTTCCAGAGCATAATTTTTTTGGAAGGATAAAATTATAAACTAGAATATAGAAATATATATATAGCTCAACTTGTTTTTTGTAAAAACTACAAAAAATTACCTAAACATTAAGGACTGCCCGATAATGGAGAAATCAGAGAAACAAAATTATAATTTTTGTTAAACAAATATTTATTTTTTAATTTTGCAACTTTGCCAAAGAAACAATGCCAGGCAAAAAAAACCGTTGTGGCTGTGAAAATATTTTTGATCTCCAATAGAGCCCTCTTTGCGTAATTGAACATATTTTTACAGGCAAAATGGTTTGTTATTTGACGTCATTTCTATGGCAAAATTGTAGTTTATAATTTTATCCTTCCAAAAAAATTATGCTCTGGAAAAAAAAATGTTTTTATTTCTCCATGGTCGGACAATCCAAATGTTTAAATAATCATGTAGTTTTTATAAAAAAAAATAAGATTTTTTTAAATGAGCCCTTTCGGGACATTTTTTTTTCCCAAAAAGTTTTTTTAGAATGAATATTTTTTTGGAAAATTAAAATCTTTTACCCATAGCAACATCTATGCAAAGTTTCGGCCAACTCAAAAATGGTCGATAAAATTGGTTGCCCGTGTGTAGGGCGAGTTACCATTGGAATGCAATTTTTCTCAAAATTGCTCGGAAACTCGAACTTTTCTTTTGTTTCATTTCTCTTCCGGACTTTTTGACAAAAGTTTTTTTTACTATTCTAAGTTTCTAAAAAATAACAACACTTTTTTGTAAATTAGAACTTTGTATTTATTTATTGTTACGTCAACAATATCTCTTTACAATGCATTAGTTTTCACAAATTTTTTTCAGACAGTTTTTCAATAAAATTAAAGGGTTCTGAGCTTCGTTGCTTTGAAAAAAGTCTATACCAAAATGCACAAGGCATCTTTAAGGAAATAACTCTCAAATAAAAAAAAATCCCCGCTTACAGAAAGTACTTTGCTAAGTCGATTTTTTTAGTAAACTAACACAAAACAGCAACCACACGAAAAAAAACCTACCGGCGCCGGTGATTCGAAAAAAAATGTACAGCGATTCACAACTTTTGACTAACGTTGCTGCTCTGTTTGCAAGACTGGAAACTTTTAAAAATCCATTGTCACAAACGTTTCTCCTGAAAATATTGCACACACTTCGCTTAACTAGGAATCTTCTTCGGCCTGTATGATTTTTCAAAAAAAAACCTTGCACAAAACGAGAAAAAAAACCGCGACTACGGCGATTCGTACAGCCATTCAAAACCTTCGACTGACGGTGTTCCGTTCCTAAAACTTGAATTTTTTTTAAATCGATTACCGCAAATGATTTTTAAAATGTTGCACACACTCCACAAAACAATTAATTTTCTTCGACTTATTCGATTAAAAAAAATAATTTAAAACAGCAGAAAAAGGCCAAAGAACTTCCGGCGCCGGCGATTCGTGCAGCCATTCGCCAGATTCGACTGAGGTTGCTGTTTTCTTCTGTTTTCAAAACTGGAGATTTTCAGCAACGATTGTCCCAAAAGTTTTTTTCAGAATGTTGCAAACACGTCACTAAGTGAGAATTTTTTTAGGTTTATTTGATTTTCCTAGCGAAGTAACACAAAACAGCAGAAAAACGAGAAAAAACTACCGGCACCGGCAATTCGTAAACAGATACGTATAGCGATTTATCCAGATTTTAAAAAATCCATTGTCACAAATGTTTTTTCTGAAAATTTTGCACACACTTCCCTAAACTAGAATTTTTCTTCGGCCTATTTCATTTTTCCAAAAAACCTTACACAAAACAGCAGAAAAGCGAGAAAAAACACCCGCGGCAACGGCGATTCGTTCAGTCATCCGCAATTTTCCACTAACGGTGTTCTGTTTCTAAAACTGGAGATTTTACAAAATCGATTGTCACAAATGTTTTTCTGAATGTTGCACACACTTCACGGAACAATAAATTTTCTTCATCTTATTCAATTTTTTCAAAAAACTAACACCAAGCAGCAGAAAAACTACCGGCGCCGGCGATTCTTACACCGATTCGCAACTTTCGACTGACGTTGCTGTGTTCTAAATTGAAGATTTTCAGCAACGATTGTACCAAATGTCTTTTCAGAATGTTGCACACACTTCACTAAGTGAGAAATTTTCCTCGGTTTACTCGATTTTCCTAGTAAAGTAACACAAAACAGCAAAAAAACAAGAAAAAACTACCGGCGCCGGCGATACGTAAAGCGATACGTACAGCGATTCGCAACTTTTGACTGACGTTTGCGAACGAGAGCAAAAAGAATACGGATACGCATACGTACGTAGACAAGAATGGCACGTTCGTACGAAAGCAACGATGTTCGAAAGCTCGAATTGGTTAGAACGAACCGGATTCGTATGCGTTCGTATCACATTCGTACGCCGCTGCTGCTTCGTACGAAAGCGATACGGCCGTAAACAAGAATAAGGGTGACTGTGTCAAATTGTGTTCAGTTATATTTTGGTGTCGATAGGCACGTAGTTGTGGCTTACGCTGCGTTTCGTATTTTCCGAGTTTCCAGGAATTGATAAATATTTTTTGCCAACCGGAAAAAGCTCAGGAAAACGTCCGCGATCCGAATACCTACAAAAATTATAATACCGTACCGATCTCACTGTCAGCTATTATAAAATTGCTTACTAGTAGGTACTTAGGTCATTTAGCAACTTTGATTTTGGCTGCACACTCTGGAATTCTATCAATCGCCAAAATATTTGCTCGAAGAGGATCTAGCAACCGAAGACAGTTCCAGGTTGACAAAATCGCGTTGTAAGAGAGCAGAAGTACTGTTTCATTTTATTGGTTGCGTAGGAAAAGTTGCCCTCGAGGTGCCCATTATTCTTCAGCTTTGTCCGTGTCACTGGTTTTCAGAAAATTCGCAGGTTTCGAAAAATGTTTCAAGATTGACATAGAATGCTGCTATTTTTCATTACTTTCGCGGCATTTCGCGGGTTTTTGTAAATTTCGCGGCCGACGCAGGATTTCGCGGCTTCCGCGAAATCGCGATTTACCACTGTCCCTACTAATTATACAACCTTTAAAATGAACTTAGGCTTGAAACTACTTCCTTTAAAGCACTTCCGGCGTAAAACCCGAAGACTTTCCAAAACAAACTATTTAACTCGTCTCTATTTAACTATCTCTGATTTTCAAAATAGCAACTCAAATGGCTACTCATTGGTGCGCTTTGAGTTGCTATTTTCACAACGCTGGCCGTTGCTATTTTGGATAGCAACCGATGTTCGCACCGGTCGTTGCTGTTGGAGATTACCAATTTATCTATTTTTTTTTAACGCCGGCAGTTGCTAATTTTTAAAGACCGTCACTAGCTAGCATTAGCAAAATGTTTGTGTGTGTCGTATTTCCCCAAAATTCTGCGCATCTAGTAATAACCAATTTATCTGTCCGTCAATTGTTTCCGGAATGATCTGCCTTCTTTCTGCTTCATAAAATATTCCCTTTATTTCAAGCAACTCTGTTTTAACTTTGTTTCCGTTCTCCCAAATTATCGATAACACAATTCTGGTTTCTTCGCTTGTGCGTGCATGGATTTTTTTATCCTTGTATGTTTAATTAAAGTAATTGCGTTAGACCGTGGAACGTTTCGCAACGTTGCCTTCAATAACTATTATACTCAAAATTGGCGAACTGTCATTAATTGTATTTTGTACTTTGTGCTGTCTCGATTCCTACAATTTACTATTAATATTTGCAAATTTGCAGCCAAACAAAATTTAAATGTAGAACGCGGAGATTGTTCTCGAGTATTTGGTTGATTCTAGTGACGGAGAAAATGATTTCGCGAAACAAATCTTTTTATGCGCGACTATGAAAAGGATTTTTGGAAAGATTCGAGGGGACTCTCAGCCTGGAAAACGGTAAAATGTTGACCGCTATGCTAAGGAAGTTTGCCATCCAGCGTTTTAACAATGTTTTTTTTTTCGGAAACACCGGTCTATACCGATGACCATTTCCGACGCCGCTTTCGAATTCGTCTTACGTTGTTTTCGAAGATTAAAATAGCTGTAGATGCGAAAAATGGTTTTTTGTTCAACAACCGGACGTAACGGGAAACTGAGACTAACATGCCTTCAAAAGAGTCAGCAGCAATAGTCGGTAATACTCCCGAGCAATTCGCTCAAACCTTCCAGGTTTATTGAAATAATGACATGGTTGACCAATCTTGTGAAGACTTGAGCTTTATGCTTCGTGTAGATTAGAGTGTCAACCAAAATGGTCATCTCGAATTTAAAAAAAAAACTATAAATGTTGACCCGCCCGAAAAAACACCCTGTATGAAATTTCAGCTCAATCGAAATTAAAATAGACTGGTTCACGCCGATACTTGCGTCCTACGACGTGTTTAACGAAGGCAAAGCGTTTCGTCTTCCGGGGCCGACCAATTATGTTCGAAACACTCATTATTTTCATAATATTGTTACGAACATTAATTTACTATCGAGCACAACAAAACAAACAACAGTTTGACATTATTCATCAAATAGCAACGATGCGGCACGTTGCTATCACGTTGCCATAATTTAATAGCTCGCTATTACCCGAGGTGGGGATTGCTATTTCCCAAACCAACATAGCAACGCCAGTGCGGTTGCCGCGTTATGGTGGGAGTTGCCAAACTAGCTTTAGAAACTTCAATTTAGCCACTGGTGGGTTTGCTCTAATCAGATGTACGATCCAACTGGAGTACTTTGTACTTTGAGATAATGAAATAAAAAAATCGATTTTTTGAAAACTAAAAAGGTAAACCTACAACCCCTAAAACGAAAGTTTAACCGTTCCCTCTGAAGAGGTTGAAAAAATATATTTCGAAACCACGACTTTTGCCGCTTGTGTTTGCATTATTTGGGTGTTTGCTTCGATGTCAACGCTTCGAGCACGTTTGCAAGCGGTGAATCTAGACATATAGATGTGAAAATAGCAGCCAACATGTGTCATCTAGCCAAAGTATGAATAATTACTATTTTTATCGTAAAGGTAAATCATTATTTTAATATCATGTTTTAAATATTATACAAATATTTTTGAGAAAATAACAGAATCCCACTTAAAATCGAATACGCATTCGTATTAGGGTAATCCTAATTAAATTATATGTTTTCTCTTATCATTATCTGCTTATCTTATTATATAACACTTACAGTAACAGCCCTTATTTTAGTAATCTAAACAAGGTTAAGATGTTCATAGTACTTTACATTTTCAACAAGTGAGAAAAGGATGACTCCCATTTTGTTCAAATATTATTCACACATACTTTACACTTTTATACATGGCTTCATCGTAAGAATAAGATGTTTCGCTAACAACAAACTTGCTAAATTTTGAGATCAACGCAAATGGGAAACAGTTTTGTTCAACAAAACAAATTGTACGGACGGACGGACAGATCTAAAAAGCTGGAAACAAAAACTTTGCGATTATACATTGGTATGATAATCGACGTGTAATATTGTGAGAGAGGACCACAAGTCCCTTCTATGTGTTAAAGTTTATATTTATTCATTTTTCTATCGCCTCATAGCAGGTAAGTAGGCCGAGTATGCTGCTGGATACATTGAGTTTTGTTGAGCCCGTTGTATTGCCGATGGGTCTTGATATTGTGATTGCATATTCATAACTCCCATCTGTACTGGAATTTGTGTTGCATTGTTTATAAACCCGGCGGTGGGATTTGTTATATATCCACCTGTACTTGAAGATTGAGCAGCTGACATACGATAAGAATTTAATGTACTGTACGGTGACATTAGGTTGGGACTAATAGCAACGTTCGGGCTAACTCGGTTCGAAGTATTACTCATATGCTGAATAGGAGCGGATGCCGTGTTTCGCGATAACCGGCTGTTTTGTGATCCTGCAATTGGGGACACGTTCATATTTCCAGTGTAGTATTTGTGATAATTCAAGGATGGCATCTGGGTTTGGATGGAAGCCGGTGGTGTTGAAATATTTCTAACCGTATTCTGCTGGCTCATTAGCGACGAAGGAGAAGGTGTGAGTGTACCACCAACATGGGAGTGATGATTTGGTGGAGGTGTGATATTGACTGCTCCTGCCGGTGGTGTATTACACGATGGACCTACCATGTCAACACTAGTTGTTAGCTGTTGCAATTTTGAGAGGCACGAGAGTGAACCTTGTATTACGTTACCTTGACTTACTGTTCCTTGAATATTTCCTGCTTGACAATTGTTATCCATCTGAGGTGTTGGGGTTGGTGTCGGAGTAGGTGTGGGCGTAGGTGCGGGTATTGGTGTATGCGACTGTTGATGACTAGCACTACCCGGTTGAATGTAAAAATTGTTGGCTGATGAAACGGCACATGAAGAAGGCGATGGTCCAAGACGTTGATGGGGACTGTGGAGGCTATTAGGTGTTGCTAAACTTGTGTGGCTCCCTGACATTCTATGTTGTATCACAGTGGTCATCGGAACGCTTCCATAAGACGTAGGCGATTGGGGATAGCCTTGACTAGAGATGCCTAATTGAGATGTGATGTATCCGGACTGATGCATGTTTTGTGAATGATTCTGATGATTTATAGATGCTCCCGAAATGTGACCGTACGATTGATGCATTTGTTGCTGCAACGCCAGCTGGTGCTGATGTTGTTGTGCTACATTCTGCTGTTGCATTGACTGTTGCTGTGATTGTTGATGTTGTTGGTGATGACCTGGACTTGCCAATGGCGGAATAGCATTCCCAACTGGGGGAGTGGAGCGGTTTTGATGTCTCTGCTGTTGTTGCTGATGAGTACTCACGGGAGTTGCTGTGTTTCTACTGATTTTTGGAGTCGTAGATCGATTATTAGTAGTACTCCTATTGGTTTGATGTGAGAGTTGTTGTTGCTGAACTTTTCCACGTGCGGCCGTACCCGCATTCTCCATACTTGAATTACTATTAATAATTGCCATTGATTGCTGTGGACTTGAAGCTGAAACGTGAGTGTGCATATTCATTTGTTGCATTTGTGACTGATGTTGCTGTTGTTGAAGTGAGCAATCAGAATATGTATTCACTTGATGAGATACGACACTAGAAGGCCTCATATTGTCAACAGAACCTTGAGTATTAATATCGCTTGAAATGCTAGCAGGCGATTCCAACCCTAACTGAGTAACATCGAGATCACATTGGCCATACTGATGCAGGCTATGCACCGAATTTGTCGTTGAATCTGGGGTATAAACACCGATGGATTGCACCTCATTTTGACTACTATGTTGATGCTTTATGTCTGTATTTGGCATACTAGAATTATTGTTTGTATTTTCCTGTTGATTCAAATCATCATTTTGAAAACTGGTTTTAGATGAAACGATCTGCTGCTGCATGTTTTTGTTCAACATTTGCTGATTATGGTGCTGTTGTATGCCTGCCATCTGGCAGGAATTACTTTGTTGACTGGAATGTGCAGCTTGTTCGTTGTGCTGCTGATTTGTTTTATTTATAATACAATTGTCGTTTACCTTGTGATCTACCTTGCCTTTCGAGCTCGTTTTAATTGTATTATGCCCACCGAATTGTAAACCAGCTGATTTTGCGCAAGAACCATCTGTACCAACGGTCATGTTAACACCAGTTAATTGTTGCTGCATTTGATTATCGATGGTATTCTTACTGTATTTTGATTCTTCCATTGTTTTTGCACTTTTTATACTCTTATGCAACTCAGAATTTATGTTATTTTGGCCCGATAAACATTTCTTGTCTAATCTTTGGTTTGAACGTTCTTTAACTTGATATGATTGCTGGTGTTGCTGGTACTGTTGCTCTTGATGTTGCTGGAACGCAGTTTGATATAGATTCGATGGAAAGCTACCATAAGCCATTGATGTTGCCAAATCGAGATGAAATTTGTTGGGCGATTTCTGGTTTGAAGCGTCCAAATGCGAGAGATTGTAACTTTGGTAGTAAGGATCTAGTTGCCAATATTGTGAAGTAGTGTGGTAATTAGGTAACTGATTAATGGCGGGAAACTGAGGAGCTATTTTGTTGAGATCAATAGTTTTTGAATCATGCATAGAATGTTTTGAAGTGTATTTTTCTGCACGAGGATTTACACTGCTGGTAGTTGCATTTAAACTAATTTTGCTATTATCTGTTGTGGAATTTTGCTTTGTTTGATCAGTCGCATAATTATTTTTAGCGCAATTACCACCATTGGAAGCTGATGCATTTTTGAGTGCTTCTTTCTTTATACTCTCCGGTCTTTTCAGAGCAACTCCTACGTTACCTACACTATTGCCACTAGTACTGTAACTCTCTTGATCAGCCCTAATTTTCACCTCGTTTTTTGATTCAGCTTTAACAGTAGCATTCTGAACTCGCTTGACCTCTAATTTATTTTTTTTACCATCTTCAACATTGGAACTTTTCTCCTTTGTTTTCTTAGGTGGATCTGCGCAGTTTTTTGATAAATTATCGAAGTTGTTTGACAATTCATGACATACACTCGATGTCTTGGTTTCGGCTGGTTTGTTTTTTTCGCTGGTTTGCTGTTGAACCATCAAATCCACATCGTTCTTCGAGGACTTTGCAACCGAAGGTTCTTTTTTGATATCAATTACAGGGTTAGTGGGCGACTGCTCCAGTTTTTCATCACGTATATAGCCGATCGAACTTACTATTGGTGTTGCTGACAAATTATAATTTTTAACATCTTCACATTGCTGAATAACTGACATTTCCTTGTGTTGTTCCGCTTCAGCTACCTCGGCAAGGTGTTGCTTACTGGCTTCCTCAGCAGCGTTTTTGATAAACTTTTTTTTATGAGATCCTCCACTTTCAAAAGATGTAACGACAGGAGGAGCAACTGTTAAGTTATCCTCGAGTGCTTTTTCTTCTACTTCCAATTTATTACCAGAATCTTTATGACCTTTAGTCGAATTTTTGCTCTCAAGACACACATAAGTGGTGGTTTCAATTTGTTCAACCTTTTCGCGTTTTTGAGCCCCAGCTTCGCAATCACTAGTAGACTTTATATCAACAATAATTTTAGGTCTTCTAATTTCTAAATTTTTATCGTAATTCTCATTAACCATTAACACACTTGTCGTGTTATTGCCAGCTACTCCATCGCTGTTAAGAGTAACGGACGGAAAGAAAATAGCTTGTTGCTGTGGTTCGATCGTTTGACATGATGGTACAATTGTGTTTGCATCTTTTTCTACTACCTCTACTGTATTTTGGCCTTCTGACAACTTCTCATTCACTTTAGAGTCTATTTCAATGACAGTTTCCTTACCGACACCAGACTTCGACTCCGTAATAACCGATATTTTTTCACTCAATTCAGTAGAAAAAGAATCTTTGTTACCGCCATTGACATTGCTACACACAGTACTAGGATCGTTTTGCTGTTCAGCAGCTGTTCGAGACGCGCTTCCGAACTGGGTGGTAAACGCCACATCTATGTTTAATTCAGTTGCCGAAACGTTGAGTTTGATGTTTTCTAAAGACTCACTTCTTTCACTACATGGTAATTCATTTTTGTCTTTTGAGTCAGACTGATTAATCAAAACTGTTTCATTGACAACGCTAAAAATTGAATGGTCACTTTCAGAACCATTGTTTTCGATTTTGGATTTATAGGTAGACTTCAATATTACACACTCATCGTCATATTTGTTTTCTACGCTACTCATCACGTTTTCGTATTCAATGCCCGTTCCGTCATTTTGAGATGAACTCTTATCAATTCTAGCAATCTGAGATATTAACTTCTCTTCAGGTGTTTTGTTGTCAGTAACGCGCATGTTACATAAGTCAGTGGAAACATCATTTTTTGTTGTATCATGTTCTGCTTGGGTGTTTGACTCGGCCAATGTCTCATTTTTCACACATTTATCAACCACTTCAGAGATATCTTCATTTTGCGCTTTCTTTATATCATTATTGTCTTGTTCGCTTTTAGTGTCTATTTCAAGCGTGGGTTTCAGTTGTACATCATCTGTTGTTTGAGTATGTGGTTCCTTATGATCACTTATCGTTGCAATTGAAGTTATCATATCGCTAAGAGCTTCATTGTTTTCTTCAGCAAAAACATCCATTTTGTCGACACAAGAACTTTTTGTTACAGAAAAAGCCAAGCATTCCTTCGAAAGAATACGTTTTTTGCGATTAACCGTTTCTTCCTCCATTTCATCGTCAGCTTCTCCTGAGGACATTTCGCTTGATGAACTATTCTTGTTACCAATTTGTCGCCTATCTCTTGCTCCTGAATCCTGAATACAAGTTTCACTTTCAACATCTTCCTTAACTACCGCAAAAGCATGACGAGAATGAAGTTTCGTTCGAACTGTCTCTGGCAGAGTCGACTGCTTTTTTACTACCGATGATAAATTATGTCCGTCACTATCTATAGCAACTTCGGGAACAGCAAGTCGACTGTTTTTACCAGAATTTCGCCTTGCAAACCTTTTAAATGTTTGTCTTTTGAGCTTCTGTGAAACTGAAGGGCTCTCTTTAGCAACAACGACATTTGTTTTCTCGAAAATTATGTCCTCAACTGTAGTATAAGTTACTATACCTTTCGAAGATTCTGACTGTTGATGTTCATGTAAAGAATCTTTGCTTTCTTCGCTTCTCCGCTGAGGACCATCTTTCGATTTGCGCACGTTACTTGGTCGTCTTACAGATGTTGATACCTGTGATAAATCTTTTAACGATAGCTCTTTTACCTGGTCTAACTTTGGACGCTTGTTTTCTTCCACATCGGCCTGCAATAATTCAGATCTTCTGCGTTTCTTTTGTGCAGGTGTATGAATAGTTGATGCGCTTGACGTAGGTTTAGGAGAAGAAATATTTTCATTGAATTTGAATGGTCTTAAACGCTTGCGTCCAGATGAAGAGGATTCTATAACATTTTGATTAATTCTTTCACCAGATTTGGCGTTTGATGAATCTAAGACAAGTGGAATTTGCTTTTCTATTTTTTTATAAAGGTTAACAGGCCTCGCCGTGGAGTATCTTTTACCACGTTTTTTTATGCCCCTGAATTCTTCACAAACATCACTTTGTAGAGCAGCCACAACGGATATCGGATGTTTGCCTGTGTCAGATTCATGCACGAGGGTTCCTTCTTCTACATTTTCTTGTTTGAGCCTTTTATCCAATGGGGGTGAAACAACAGGAGCTATATCATGTTCCGGAAAATAGGGCACCGAAGATAGTAGGGGTGTCCAACGCAAACATTCTTTATCAATAGTACGTCTCATGCTAGAACTGAAAACACGTTCACAGTGTTTATTTACAACATCCCAGTCGATGCATATGATAGGTTTATATATTTTAAACCCATCTTTGGGTATTTTTAAATATTTTACAAAATTCAATAACTGAAAAGCTAAGGCTACATCTGCGATCACAATTCCTGTGTCTCGTGAAATCGTTCGTAACGACACTGCTCGATGGCGATTGTGATAAAGATATTCCATAGTTACTGATCGCCAATAGGCATGATACGACACGCGACCCAAATCAGATAATGGTTTTTCTGGTGTACCAGGTTGGCCTTCTTCACGACTCAGGAGGTAACTGAAATCAATCAAGAATCTTCCGAAGCCTTGTCGTTGATACTGCGGCATCGTCATTATGCACGACACGTTGTACTTTTGTTGACAGTGTTTTTCTTTAGAAAAATAGCCAACAAGGTGATATCCTTTTCTGTCATATTTAGTTAAGACGTAGAACAGGAAGGGCTCTACGTCGTAGTACAATGTTTTATGATCCAGAAAAAGTTTTGCCAGCAAGCACAAGTTTTGGCAATATATTTTGTTAGCATTACCGTCTACTTCGAAAACTGAAATGTCATTGCATCGGTATATTTCTGTTCCAGGAGGATGGCGCCACAAGCACTTATCTTGATGTCGCTGCAGGACTGCCTTACTTTTGGTGTACTTTAAACAAAACTCACATAGAAAAAGTTTAGGCAATCTGAAATGAATCACAATGATTTTATTTAATTATTTCAATCATTTCATAATCTACCTGGCATACTCCTGCGGAAATGGACTAGAATACCAAGTTTGAATCTCATGTTTCCCAAATTCTATAGCAGCAGGACATCGTTCTTGTGCAGCCATGAACTTTGACGGACTTTGCATTGTAGATAAAAGTGTATTTTTCTTCGATGGTGATGGAGGTTCTGGTGTAATAGCTTTGGCGAACGTCTGCGCATCTAACCGCATCATCTCTGCCAACGAACTGGTCGCCTGATCCCGGACTTGTTTGTAAAGTTCAGCATCTTTTTCCGTTACCCCATTCGGAAGTGGAGGTTGTTCTGTACAGAAAAGAAACATTTGTATAAAATGATTAATATTTTTTAGATATCTGTTCAATTATCGCCAGGCTTGATCTATTATCGTCAGGGGGGCTAATGAAGTCATAGAGAACTTATCATTTGCAAGAAGATACTCTGCAATATGAGGAACCAAATTGAAGCTCTTGATTTATTTACTCCCTGACGATAATAGGAAAAGCCTAAGGACAATAGAACAGGTACCCTATGTAATGTTTCGCCATATTATTAATAACATAAAAATGAAAACTTGCTGTCAAAGTTCGTTCTTTGATATGGTCGACAAAATGAAAAAAATGCATTCCAAAAGCCGAAAACAATTAAGGATTAGAGCTATTCAATCATTCCTGTGGATTTTGGTGCCCCTAGCCATTACCAAAACGCGCCAACTTACGCGAGAGTGTCGTATAGAAATTGCTCGCCGGGTTCGTCGCTTTGACGTAATGTTTACGAGAAAACTCGTTTAAATCTCGGTAAAACGGTAATGGCTAGGAATATCAAAATTCACAGGAATGGTTGAATAGCTATAATCTTTCTTTTTTCCGGTTTGAGCTTTTTAAGTGCACCTGCGTTGACCAGCGATTATTGATGTAAAGCAAGTTACTACCTCCTAGAGGATGAGTGGATAAAATGAGTGGCATAAAAGTTAAATATCAGAAAATTTATTTTTCAAACTCATTGAAAAAACATCACATTGCATGTGTAAAACGAATGAATAACATATCTCACCTAAATTTTATTCCATTGAAAACGGTTTCTTTTTGAATGCGGCTATAAATAAAATAAAGCCTTGGGTTGCTACAATTCCGATTCGGAACTCGACCTTATGTTTACTAACACACACAGACAGACTTTGCGACCAACTGTTTTAGTAGTGCACAGGACACAATTGCGGGGCTAGGCGCTACAATCCTTTCTTACTGACACACTAACAACAGTTTCTCCCGAGCCGAGACTTGAACCTACGACGAGTTGGCTTGTTAGGCCAGCATCGTACCTCGTCACTAGCTGGGAGAGTGGAATGAGGCAATCAAAAATCATTATGATTCTGTTAAGATTATTGTTTCATGTTAGAGAACAAAAAAGGATAATTGAACACATGATAGAACAAAAATTGTTGTGTAGAGAACAAAATTGTTAACAGAAAAGAATCTTTATCATGAAGTTTTCTGGATTGGAAATACTTCCCAAAATAAACGTTTCTCTTTCTGGAAAAACTGCATTCAAGATCGCTGTTTTTCTGTCCACATCGATTCTTCGCGTTTTTTTATTCGTTCTACTCTACTATTTCTTCGTTACACAGCAGTTTCTGCTATTTTTTGTGTGGACCGTATGCAAAAGTTTAAAGCCATCATCATGCAACTAAACGACCCTACAGAACTATTTTGCCAACGTTCTCCAGGTATCGCATCTATTAATCATGTGTTGCAACGTTGAGTTAAATGGTTTCATAATATCCGAACATTCACAATCAAGGATGGAAAAAAACCTTATCGCATAACAATCATTCGGGTATCATTTTTGAACGCGCTATTCGTAAGCTTTCAATCCCAACAAACCACCGCTATTAAAAGTTACACATTCTCAAGCGTACAAGAGAAAACTTAGAGCACAGAAATATGAGCCGTTGAGAGCAAAAGTGGTACATGTGCCATTAAGTAAATTTTCAGGAGACGCGATAAACAGAAACACTCGAATAGTACCGTAAAGCGCCCTAATTCTGCGCGGCTCTAAATTCTGCGCACTTCGTATTAAAATGTTAAAAAATATCAATTAAAAGCATATTTCCAAAAATGATGTTTGCGAGTGATTTCCTATATATAAACTGTAAATTTTCTGCTTATGTTTCCTTTTTAACTAAACGGCATCAACATTTTGATACGAAGTGCGCAGAATTAGGAGCCACGCAGAATTAGGGCGCCTCACGGTAAATCATTTTCAATAATTTTTTCCAACATAACTGCACTAAATCATTGCTGGAAAGGTTTTAAAAGACGGTACATGAAAACATAACGAGTTCTGGTTAAGAAACTTACACAAACTTCAATGGAAAAACATGTACTACTTTTGTTCTATAGGAAAAATAATGAGAACCAGAAATAAACGTTGAGAGCAAAAGTGGTACATGTCCAGTCTGAGCATGAAGGATGCATTATAGCTCACTAATCCTAGGACATAGAACATGCATGTCTTCAGCGGAGTTGTCCAAGTGATTGGGTACTAGGGTAACGGGAGTATTTTGGCCCACATGCATATTTTGGCCCACCCGGTAACATTTTACGCATTTTATCTGATAAATTCAATGAATATTAGAAAACTGTGCATTGAATAACACACCTAAAAATCATACTACACTATAATTTTCCGGCGAAAAACTGGCTCTAGGTAGTTTTTTGTTCAATCAACGGCTCTAGGTAGTGTTATTTTGACATTAGTTCATACATATTCAAAGTCACGGCTGAGTCAAGAGGAAGTGGTAATATACAAGTCAACGTCCGGAAGCTATTGTAACAAATATGTATGCTTTTGAAACAATTCGTTGTTGTAGTAACATCAATGAAATGTCATAGAAACAGTTTGTATACTCTAACATGTTGGAAAAAGTTGAAAAGGTGGTTGAACGCATGGCCGAAATATGTTTGCCTCATGCTGAAGCAAACATATTTTGGCCATGCCAAATTTTGACATCTCTTTGATTACCGTTTGGCCGTTGCACGTGAACAAAGAAGCAGCTTGTGACAATTTACAGGTAATTACTTCTTAATTTATCACATTTAACGATATGAAATTAGATGAGAATGCCTGTCAAACCGCTATAAGCCAAATCATTTCATTTTTAGATGCCTAAAATTTACAAAAGTTCACAGCAGAAGGATGTTCTTCTCAAACCCACTATTTTTGCTCTAAAAATACCGATGATGATCTTAAATATATTTAGTCCGAACTATTTCCATACACGTCTGTGGGTTGGTAACGAAAGGCTGAAACTCAAAAGGCTGAAACCCGAAAGGCTGAAACTCGAAAGGCTGAAAAGTATGTTTCATAACGAAAGGCTGAATGCACAAAAGGCTGAAACCACAAAAGGCTGAAACATGAAAGGCTGAAACTTTTGTAACTTCAATCATAATCGTTGAAAAATTCGGATACATGGATAACAAACCTTTATAAGGTGACAGAGTGCAATGTTTGAGTATTAATTGGTTTGTGCAATGGAAAATTAATTTTCGGCAACATTTGAATCTATACACACTTGACTCTTGTACACGTTTCCTAGATAATTCAATGCGAGACGGCCGAAGGCCGCGAGTGTGCGCCGGCGACCCGCCGTCGGAAGCGCCGGCCACTGTGGGGGGGGGGGGGGCAGCCCCCCCGCAGAAATCACCTCTGTATAGGTTCGTTCGTTTTCCAAGGTCTACTGACTCGTAAGGGTGATCCCCTAGTTTAGTCCGAACGAGCGATAGCGAGTAAGGACAGCATACATCTCGGACAATCGAGTCGGCCGTAGGCCGCGAGTGTTCTTTTAGAAATGAACTTTGTGAATTTCAGCCTTATGATTTTTCAGCTTTTCGTGATTCAGCCTTCCGTGTTTTCAGCCTTTCGTGATTCAGCCTTCCGTGTTTTCAGCCTTTCGTGTTTTCAGCCTTATGTAGTTTTCAGCCTTTCGTGATTTCAGCCTTTCGAATTTCAGCCTTTCGTGTTTCAGCCTTTTGAGTTTCAGCCTTTCGTAGTAGACCCCACGTCTGTAGATATAAAGGTGGGCCAAAGTAAAAATTTGGTGGACCAAAATATGTTTTGAGTACTTCGTAGAAATTTTGATATTTTTAGGATATTTTTCAATATATTGCATTGTTGAACGGTGTATATTAAAATAGACATTTTGCTTTTAACAATGGTATAATAGAGTAGGTATTTATGTTGAAAAATCGTGTTTGTTTTCAATGAACTGTGCGAACACTTCCCAAAGCTGGCCAAAATACCCCCGTTACCCTATAGGATGATGATCTTTTTGTTAAGGAATTCTGTCACTTCGTGGCGCTAGTTTATATGTATTTATTAACAGAAGAAATTTCACATAATCTAGATCGACTGGGGCTGATTCAAAGAAAAACACCCTGGTATCTTTAAGATTATTTGGCCGAATATAACTTTCGGTAGACTACCGGTTGCCCTCCGGATCCAGAAATACTGTAGAAAAGGAAAACTGAACAAAATGTTTTGGCTATAACTCTGGTATAAGTTATCACATCTCGGCTTTTCTTTGATATTATGGTATATTATTGCTTTCTGCATCAATTTATATAAAAACCCAAAAAGTGAAAAAATGGCAAATGTACCACTTTTGCTCTCAACGGCTCTTTGATGATTTTGTATTGCCTGCTTTAGGCGAAGCGAACAACATATGAGCCGTTGCGGAATAGAGTGGTCTATGTGCCATCGAGCAAATTGTTCAGGAGAAGCAATTTTCGAAAAATCTCTGTTCAACGGATTCTTTCAAACAAAATGTTCTAATATAAAGGTTATGAAATGGTTTAACATTGGGATTCATAAAATTAACAGTTTCTTTGCGAAATCGGTGATTTATCTCACCAATGTACATAGACCACTCTGGCTTCATATATATTTTACTGGAATCCTCGTATCGTTTCGGAAAAGAGTGGTCTATGTACATAAACATAAATAAAAATGACGTCAACTCGTATGAAATGGCTGGTGTCACATGTTGTATGATGTACATGGCATGTCACATGTAACATGTGACGTGTAACATTACATGTAACACAACATGTTACATATTACATGATATTTGACATGTTACATTTTTCGTGTTACAAATCACGTGTAACATGTTACAGGACAAACGACAAGTTACATATCACAAGTAACATGGTATAAATCAGCTTTAAAGTTCGATTTTTTGAAATTTTTCTAGTCTCCTAACTTCAGCTTCTTGAGTAGATACGGTTTATGTAAAAAACTCATTTTTGAAAAAAAAATGGTCTATAGACCACTCTGTTCCGCAACGGCTCATATAGCGAGTGTTTCACAAAAGAATCGTAAACGATTGCACTCGGGCGATCGCAACGATTCTTTCAAATGTTCGTTGCGTGGCGGAATTCGGCTACTCCACGTCGCGCTTTCACCGTGATATACAACGATGATTCTTGGTTGTTTCAAATATCACATGCCAATGCACCATGCTACAATTTCCGTTAGCATTGATTATACCTGCTTGCTCCGGTAAGCAATCAGATGAACACAATCTAACGTTCATTTGGATTCATAATTTTGTATCACTGGCGATAGTATCTCAAAGATTCTCGCGATACTGTTGAATGCAAGTGTACTTGGATACAATAAATACTATCGTGTTTGAATCATTCAGTCTCCTTCTATGGTACTCGGAACTCTAAGAAGCGAAAAACAATGGAAAACTTGTACGCGAGTGGAAATAGTTGAGCGATACCTGATGAATCAAAGAACACATTTGCATGAAATATTGCTAGTGAGTGAAAATTTCCATGCTTCCTCATACTAATGAATTAGCTCCATTTTTGCCTTTCTACCAAAAATCCTAGCAATCACTGCAAAAACCAATGGTATAAAAGTGCTCCAAAGGGCCGAATGTCATATATAACTCGACTCAGTTCGACGAGCTGAGTATTTTCTGCATGTGTGTGTGTATGTGTGTGTATATGTGTGTGTATGTGTGTGTGTGTGAAACTTTGTATTCTCACTCACTTTGCTCAGAGATGGCTTTATTGTTATGAATCATTTAGGGAACTTTCATTGATTACGCAAAACAAAAATGAATATTTTCGAAACCCTCTTCTTTTATATAGATCCTCAAGATTTTTTGCATTGAAAATAAATTGAAAATAAAAACCTGTCTGCAGTGAAATTTACTATGTCATGCATTCTGGTCCAATACATTTCTGTGACCGATCGCATAGTAAAAATAAGCTGACTTGAATGATAATTGGCAAGCTATACTTCACAGCTTCAAATAAAAGATTTTCAATGTCATTGCATTGGTATGCGTAATAATGGGATAGCTGTCAATTCGTTTTGTTTTGGTCATTATTGCATTCGTCATTTCGTCTCGTTTCCATTTCATATGTCCATCTCGCAAATGTGCTGAAAAAAATCTACCTGACACTCCACCACGTGGAACGAGAACCAAAACAAACCAGTTTTGACACATACGTGTGAATGTGTTGGTAACTTCCTACAGTGGACTCTGCTTTTTTCGGGTGTCGTCAGGGACAGAAAAAGTGTAGGGAGAGATAAAAAAAAGGGTAGTCCGAAAAGCCAAATAAAACATTTCCGGTGTCAAAAGTGTCGTTTGAGTGTAGCTACACCGCGAAAACGAAAACAACAGATAAAATTTACCTGACACTTTACCACGTGGAACGAAAACCAAAACAAACCAGTTTTGACACATACGTGTGAATGTGTTGGTAACTTCCTACAGTGCACTCTGCTTTTTTCGGATGTCGTCAGGGACAGAAAAAGTGTAGGGAGACAGAAAAAGGGTAGTCCGAAAAGTCAAATAAAACATTTTCGGTGTCGAAAGTGTCGTTTGAGTGTAGCTACACCGCGAAAACGAAAACGACATATGAGTACAATGACGTTTCGATTATATCACGACGTTCAAAAAAAAAATAATTTCGCGTCATACATTTAAAACATATTTATTTCATGTTATTTATACGTGTATGTGGTGTTAATGTATGTTTATTTGTGTGCGAACGTTATGTTCAGAATGTTCGGTATATTTGTGCTTTTGGCCACCAGAAATTCGCTATTTAGAGTGAAAAATAAATCCAGCAGAAATTATCAAGGTGTATTTTTTTCTATAAATTGAAGTGTTCGTGAAAATCTATTTTAAACAATAATACTTCAAATGAATAAGGCTGGGTCTCACCGCTACGTGGATTAATTGGGATTTTTATTTTACGTTTAAATACATGTAATAAATGTAATGCCAACCTTTTACACTATGCGCAAGCTACATGCGTAACTCATCAGTCTAAATCAAGAGAATGACATCATGTTATCTCAGGGTGGCCACTCAAAACCCGAAATTAAATTCCCGGTTTTCTCCCGGTTTTTCCCGGTTTGTTCAAATATTTTTCCTGGTTGATTGTACTTTTGAATTCTGTAGTTTTCCATACAGTCAAGGAATAAAAAAGCGTGACTTTCGATTTACATCTCAATATGCTCTAAGTCACTTCTTGGCGTGTTCAGCCTTATTAAAATCAAGAGATATAGTCACAAAAAATCGAAAAATGCGACGGATGTCACCTTCCCGAGAGGAGATGTCTACAAGTATCTTATAAACAACGCATATAATACTCATATACTTCAGCAGCTCACGCATCTCCTCATCAATATCAATTTCGTGTCCTCCTCAGACAACCTGTACTGTATCGTACACTAAGCGCTGCGCTACAAGTCTGTCTTTTTTCCAAATTCATGACTACGCACTCCTCATTCACGGAGATACCTCGCTCCAACGTGGCATTGCCATGCACTAGAATCAGAATCTTCTTAAGGGGGGACCCTACTCTAGAAGGTCGAAAAATCATGAATTTTCATATTTTTTTTGATGCTCTCTCTAAATCAGTACCTAACTGGTGGTAAGTTTTTCTCAGCTTCTAGTAGACCGATCGGGCTGAATTTTTTTTTTTTCAGTATATAGAAACATATTATCTATCTTGTTACGTAGCCGCTTTTGAAAATTCTAAAAATTGCCAAAATGGCGGCCATTTTAGTAAAAAAATTGTTTTTTTTTATGAAAAATCACTATTTAAAAAATCATAAAACATTGAAAAACTCAGATATCAAAAAACGGCTACGTAACAAGTTAGATAATCCATTTTTACATGTTAAAAAAAATTCAGCAAAATCGGTTCAGTAGATGCTGAGAAAAATTTACCACCAGTTGAAGAAACATGGTTTCGAGAGAAACGCTGCTTACAGCGTAATCCTCACTATATTTGTATCCAGAACGTGCAAAATATATCTTTAAAAATACCTTAATCAATAGCCACAATATCCGAACACATCACTCTACTCTAAGCATCCGAAAAAAAAATACGAAAATTTATTATTTTTCGACTTTCCAGAGTAGGGTCCCCCCTTAATAAACACAATAAAGTTAGGAAGTTTCTTGCCTGAAGCAGCTATCAGATCTCTACAAAAAGTATCAAGGTACGAAATCAGCAATGTCTTCGTCGAATGCATACTCAATAGTTGTGAGTATTCTTGGCGACATCTATCAGCTACAGTTCCCGCGAGATTATCGTTGTGAACCGTTTGCTCTAGGAAAAATTCGAGCCATTTGAATGCTACTTCCGGGGAGCTTACCTTGGTCAAGTTAGCTTCCAAGAGAAAGATGAATAAAAACAAAAACTGTTTCATGCACTGTAAGATATGTCAGCCATCTTTTCCGGGTCACAGGACTAGTCTTTTTTTGGTTAAGTATTCGAGGAAACTTACTTAAGAAATTTTTGTCTTGTGATCGCCATGAGATGGCTGACAAAAAATGAGTGTATGGCACAATCTCACCCCGGCTTGTAATGTTCCTTTTCAGTTATCAAAATTCCAATAAGAAATATGTATTTGTATTTTGTATTTGTGAAATATAGAAGGGGGCCAAGGGCCAGGTCACTGGTGTTATGAGGCATCATTCATGCTATACCAGTGATAAGAGGATTGGCATCACAGCCTCAGTAACCAGCTGGTCAATTAAATTCTGCGTAATTAACTAGGGCAAGTTGCAAAAATACTGTCTAGTTAGGGTAGCATCTTGGCAAGGTTCCTGAGTTATAACTAGTCAATTAACCGCCGAAGGATAAGGAAAAGCAAGGAGGTTAATAAGTGTATGTAAGTGTGAATGTGTGTGTGTAAATGTATGTACATCTGTTTGTTTGTTGAGTTTACTATGCTGAAAAATAATGATGATAATAATAAAAATACTTTTTGTTATTAATTTTAGACAAAATAATAATACTGATAATAACAATAAATAATAATAGTAACAATTCTAATAAAAATAAAAACAGAATATATTAATAATAACAACATATACTAATCAATAAACAAAGACAAACATGATAAAATAATAATAAGCTTTGAAACGAAGAAACTTTCATTATGAAACTCGGAATAAAATCGTAAAAGTTATCATAAAATAAAAACAAAAAGAAAAAAAAATGGATATATGAACGATGTAGTCGATAAAGAAACATGTACACGTTTTCTGAATAATACTACATACAACAATACAACTTTGCACATTAGCTAACAGTAATTTAATTCAACTTCACGTTTAACCACAGTCCATCCATGAATGCATAAGAGTCACACTGCCAGAAAAAAAGTAAAAGCATTAAATTCATTTTATCTAACAAGTGACGAAGTATCATGTGGGACTGTAATGCATTCATGGATATAGACAAGAAAAGAGCTTGCACAAAGTGGTCTGGTCCAAGTGTGAGAAAAATTCTTTAGTTGTTCTACACAACCTGTATTGTGTCATGATTTGCTCCGGCTGTAGTTCGGCAATTGTATTATCAGATTTGCCGTTGAAATGTGTGGGCTTTAACTGTGCACGTTTGTTTCACTACAAGTGCACCGGGCTCACCAAGGCGACGGCAAAGATGATTACAGACAACGATAATCTTTGCTTCAAGTGTGATGAGTGTTTATCAAACCAGTGTTGTGGTGGGCAACATTTGACTCCGGACATGAAGCGTATCGAAGAAGAGATGCAGAAATTAACCTCTCTCTCTGACTCGGTCATTCAAATGCGGGATCAAATTGCGACCCAGATAAACAGCGCGATAAATATCAGTATGGAACAGTTGAGATCAAATGTAAAGGAATCTCTTGAAAAATTATTATGTGAGAAATTTGAAAAATTGAATCATTCGGTTTTGCAATTGAATACAAATCAGAATATAGCTGCTATTAATAATGCTCGCGCGCGGATTGGGAGGATTCCTTCTGAATCGGACCAAATCGGCAAAAAGCGTAGAATCGAATACGAAAATAATGACGATGTTTTTGACGACGGTGCAACTTTTGCGCAAGTTGTTAAAAGTCGCGGTAAAAACAATAAATCTAACTCAAGTAACAAAAGTAATACTAATATCGGATTTAAACCGGTTAAACCTAAGACTCGTCCGGTTATTGTGATTAAACCGAAAGAGTCCAAACAACCTTGCGAGGAAACTCGGAAGTTTTTGAAAACTAACTTAGATCCTAAAACACACAAAGTTAGTAATTTCAGGAACGGTAAAGATGGTTCCATTATTGTCGAATGCGCCGTTGGCGAAAATATTGATTTAGTGAAAAATGGCATTCAAAGCAATCTGGGTGAAAAATACAGTGCTGTTGTTCCCACGTCGGTGCCTAGATTGAAAGTAGTGGGCATGAGTGAGAATCTTTCTCCTGATGTTTTCATTGACTATTTAAAGAGTCAAAATGATTGCATCACAATCAATGAGGTAAAAGTAGTTAATATGTACGAAAATCCACGCTTCACCTATAACAAGTATAGCGCGGTAATTGAAGTTGATTTAGAAACGTATAATAGTTTGTTATCTGCTAAGCAAGTAAATGTAGAGTTTGATCGGTGCTTAGTATTGCCCGCGATAAATGTGCTAAGATGCTTCAAATGTGGAGAATTTGGACACAAGAGCATGAATTGCAAAAATTGTGATGCATGCTCTAGGTGTAGCCAAAACCATAAGACATCTGAGTGTACATCTACTGTATTGAAATGCGTCAATTGTGTAAAAACGAATAAAGAGCGTAAAACTAATTTGGACGTCAACCATGCCGCTTTTAGTTCAGAGTGTTTAATTTATAAAAGACTATTCGAGCAAAAGAAAAGCAGCTTGCGTTTCAATAAATAGCAAACAAGTTCCAACGAGAATGTGAATAAGTTTGATTTTTTGTATTTTAATATTGCGGGGTTGACAACAAACTACGTTGCATTACGTCAGATTGTTGAAGATAAACGTCCACTTTTGGTGTTTTTATCAGAGACTCACATTGTCGATGATGAAGCATTTGAACAATATAGTATTCCGGGATACAATGTTGCTGCTTGTTTATCACATTCTAGGCAAACTGGCGGTGTTGCTATTTATGTCAGAGAATCAGTTCAATTCCAGCTTTGTCACAACGAAGCTAAGGATGGTAACTGGTTCTTGGGCATTACAGTAGTTGGTGGCATGAAGGTGGGCAATTATGGTGTTTTGTATCATTCTCCTAATGCTAGTGACCGCCGTTTTCTTGAAATATTGGAAAACTGGCTTGATGAATTTCTTGATTTGGGTAAAATAAATATAGTGACGGGCGATTTTAATATTAACTGGCGAGATGATGCAAATTCGAATCATTTGAAGCGTTTAGTTGAGTCTTTCAATTTGAAACAAAGTGTAGATGAATATACGCGTATTTCCCAGCGGAGTAGAACTTTGATTGACCATGTTTATTGCAATTTTGATTCGATTCGTTCAGTTACGAATTCTGATATGAAAATAACCGATCATGAGACATTAGTAATTAATGTTCTAGAAAACTTGAATAATAATAATGATTCAATAAAATTGAAATGCTGGAGAAAATATTCGAAACAGGCTGTTTCGAACCTTGTTGAGAGAAGCTTGGGTTTTCCAATCGCGACCGGTAGTTTAGATGAATCTGCAGCTGTTCTTACTAACATTTTGAAGACGTGTACGAATCAATTAGTTGAACATAAATTTGTTTCGCTGAAAAACTCGAACAGCTGGTATAGTTTGGATCTTTTGCGCCTAAAGCGCAAGAGAGATAAACTGTACAAAAAGTTTTGTAGATTAAACAATCAGAATCATTGGATTGAGTACACGTTCGCGCGTAATAAATATTCACAAGCGATTAAAAAGAAGCGTTGTGAATATATCCAGAGAAAGATTGTTCAACATCAAAATAACAGCAAAGAGTTATGGAAAATTTTGAAATCTTTGTTGAAACCTAGTAATTGTAAACCGCGGTCCATAACTTTTGAAGGCACATTAGAACATTCAGAACAAATTATTGCATCTAGATTTAATGATTATTTTGTCAATAGTGTTTCATTGATCAATCAATCCATTGAATTGGTCGAGGAACCCGACGAAATAAAACAGCCGATTAACAGTAGTTGTACATTTGATGGTTTTCACCCAATCACGTTAGAAGAACTGAGAAAAATTTGTTTTTCATTAGGTAAAACGGCTGGAGTAGATAATGTAAATGCTAGAGTTATTCAAGATTGCTTCAATGTCATTGGTCACACTTTGCTGGACCTCATTAATGAATCGTTGCAAACAGGGCACGTGCCTTTGGTGTGGAAAGAATCGTTGGTTGTTCCGATTCAAAAGGTTGCTGGAACGATTAAAGCCGAAGAGTTTCGTCCCATCAACATGTTACACACATTAGAAAAGATATTAGAACTAGTTGTTAAAGGCCAGCTTCTAGAATATTTAAATAGTAACTCGTTGCTAATTCCGGAACAATCAGGCTACCGGGAAGGCCACTCATGTGAAACCGCGTTAAACTTAGTACTAGCAAAATGGAAAGATAACTTAGAAAATAGAGACACAATATTTGCTGTTTTTTTGGATCTAAAACGCGCTTTTGAGACAATTTCTAGGCCCTTATTGTTGAACACAATCAAGCGCTTTGGAATTTCGAGTACTGCATTCAGATGGTTTGAAAGCTATTTGTCTGACAGAACTCAACGGACTGTTTTTAATGATTCTGTTTCTAGTCCCGTGGAGAATGATCTTGGAGTTCCACAGGGAAGTGTATTAGGGCCCCTTTTGTTCATTATGTATATTAATGACATGCGACGAGTTTTACGTTTTTGTGATATTAATCTTTTTGCCGATGACACCGTATTATTCATTGCAGCTAAGAACGTAGAAGAAGCCGTTTCACACTTGAACGAAGATTTACGTTCTCTAAGCAGATGGTTGAAGTATAAGCAATTGAAATTGAATATTGATAAAACTAAATTTATGATTTTCTCGCGCACCGTTGTAAATGATGATGTCTCTGTTTTGATTGATGATGAGGCAATTGGTCGCGTTCGGGAGATTAAATATCTTGGCGTGATTATTGATGACAATCTAAAGTTCAACGCTCACATTGACAATGTCATCAAGAAAATTGCCAAAAAGTATGGAATTCTATGCCGTCTGAAAAACGAATTAACGATTAGTAGTAAAATACAGCTATACAAGTCAATCATCTCTCCACATTTGGATTTTTGCCCTACTTTTTTATACTTAGCTAATAACACACAACTGTTGAGGTTACAGCGTTTGCAGAATAGAATAATGCGTTTGATTTTAAATTGTGATAGATTAACTTCCTCTGTTTTCATGTTGGACGCTTTGCAATGGCTATCTGTGAAGCAGCGAGTTGTTTATTTGTCTATGGTGTTCATTTTTAAAATAATTAATGGTTTGCTACCTCAATATTTGAGTGATCGAATTGAAAGAGGAAGAGATTTTCATAGATATAACACTAGAACCGCGGATGAAATAAGAACACCTTTCTTTCTAACGAGAGCTTCACAAAATTCATTGTTTTATAAAGGTATAAATTTTTTCAATTCGATGCCAAGACATGTTAAACGTGCACCAACACTTGCGGAGTTCAAGAGACAATGTATTTCACACGTGAAAGTTTCTATTGTATAGAACGATACTAAGTTTTTCAAAATGATGTAGAGTTCACCTGACGAAGTTTGAACAAACGGATCTTAAATGACGAAGTTTAACAAACGGATTTATTTTAGATGAACTATTTGTTTTGGTTTCTATTCATATATTGATTGTTTTATTGAAGCTTGTAAATGACGAAGTTTTATACGAACGGATCTGATTGTGTTGTAAAATTTTATTTATATGTTTATATTAAATTGGACTTTTCTAAATTTATAACAACAAAACTACTGTGTTCGTCACGGTGATGATGATGGATTTTTTTTTCTTTCATTATTGTTGTTGTAGCTTTAAAAATAATAGAAAGAGACTACAAAAGCTTGAGCCTCGCGCGCGGTTTTCAGATATAAATGATTTCTTTTAGCGAATTAAAATTGTTATTTGAATGCTTAGAGAAAATCATGAAATAGTTGTGGTTGGTCTGGCTGAAGGTCATGAAAACCCTGTACTAGTTTTGTGTGCTCTATGAATCAAGTATACAGTTTTTGAAGAAGTTTATATCTGGAGGTAAAATCAGTTCGTTTTTTTTTTTGTTTTGTATAACTGATTGAAATGTGATCACATTAATTATCTATAGATAAATCGTCCAGCTCAAACCTTTGTAGGGGTATGTGGCGGGACCATCATCATCATCATCATCATCACAAAACTTATGCACGCTGGGAGTCTCTTTCACATCCTACCAGTATCGCCAGATCACAATTCTCTGGAGAGAGACTTGACCCCTTGGGCCAGGTTTATTCTATGAAGCACTTTTTATGTCAAGTGGAAGAAATCATTTCGAAACCTCGTTTCCCTCACTAATATCGCTTGTTACATTTCCTGGAGAGGGTTCATATTGCTCTGGTGTTATACTATAAGAAGGGCCTTTTTTTAAGGAGGAAGGAGTCTCAAAAACCTCGTTCCTCCACAGTTATAATTACAATTTCCTGAAAAGCTCAGAGCAGTTTTATTATATAAGAGGGATTTATTATTGTTAGAAGGAAAGTCAACAGCTCAGAGCAGTTTTATTATATAAGAGGGATTTATTATTGTTAGAAGGAAAATCAACAGGGTAGGGGGTACTATAGAATTGGACTTGAAGAAAGGGTATATGGTGGGGAGAACCCGAGAATAAACCCATGTTAAATATTCTTCTCGACGTTAACCTCAGTTAACCTATTGGAATAACTTTTCAAAATAACACTCTGTTTTTGCATAAAAAATGTACGTCTGGCTTTTTTTACTGGGACCATTGGCTCATAATACTTAGAGGATCAAAAAGTGGTCCATAATAGTGGGAATTGGATGTGCATATCATTTTGTGAGTTTTGAATAAAATAAGTTGTGTAAAACGTAAAAATATATAAAACATCAAACTTTAATGTATTTACTACAAATAAGTGTAAATTCGAGTTTAATAATTTTTTCTCGATTTTTTATCGTTACTTTAAAATCACTATTATGCTTAACGGATCCATAATGCTGGTATGACTGTATTCGTTTCCGAAACAACAATATCGCACGCTTAGCCTTGGGGCTAATAGTGGTCTCGATCAACTAGATTAGTTGAGAGAATTCGTTATCGATATTGTTTTTGACACATTTTGTATGTGTAGTATACGTACAACGATACACCGTGCCCCAGTGCTGAGTCGAGAAGATTTCCAGCTCGAAAAGATCCTCGACTCGATCGGGAATCGACCCGATATCACAATCGTGTGGGAGAGCTAGCCGACCGACATCGCTAACCACAGAGCCACGGGGACCACGCTTCCGAAAATAATCTGTATTATTTTATAAATTTGATAAATTGAAGAACTGAACTGAACCAAAATTGGTCAAAATCGCGCCACATGATCTATGGTTGAATATCAACCATTTCTGATTTGAAAGAAACTTTGCACACGTATTTGGCTTAGCAAACTGAGCATTAGGATGCCAGCCAAAATGGTCATCTCGAATTTCAAAAAAAAAAAACCCTTTACAAAATGTTCACCTGCTCGAAAAAACACCCTGTGCAAAATTTCAGCTCGATCGGACTTAAAATGGCGTGGCGCAAAGCGATTGAAGTTTGCCTTTTTTGAAAACCGAAAAATCACCCATGGGGGGGGGAGTACGTGAAATTTCGGTTTTCGAATTTTTTTTTGATGCCAAATGACTTAAAAATGCATGAAACGTCGAGAATTGGTGTCATCTGAAAAAATTTTTTTTTGCAAAAACCTACTCTCTGGAACTTAGTCGTTTTTTCAATTGTGGAAGGCGGAGTTCGAAATGATTAGAATTTAACTTTTGAAATTGATCACTAGTCTTTCGGAATAGCTTGTATAATGATATACACTATAACTAGCATCGAATACATTATGTTTCATTAGGGTGGTTCATTCATTCGGCATAGGGTGGTTCATAATATTGTGAAAAATAAGTATAAAATAAAAAAAGCACTCCGGTTCGTTTGATTGGTGTGACGTCTTCGACAAAGTTGTAGATAATAATTCTGTGTTTCCAAAAAAATTAGCTTCAAAAAATTATTTGATTATTTAATTTAAGAAAAATTAAAAATTATTTATTCAAAAGGGCTTATTTTAAAAATAAATGATTTTTTTAATAAAACCTACAAAAGATTACCAAAACAATGGAACCAGTCCGATCATTTAGAAATCAAGAAAAATAAGTTATCATTTTTTGAAAAAAAAAATATTTTTTGAAAAAAAGATATATATTTTCAATTTTTTTAAAGGCTTTTTTTTTTGGAAGGACAAAATATTATTTACAACTTTGCCGAAGACACTATGCCGTTTTGACTGTAGACATATTTTTAATTTCCAATAGAGCACTCTTTGAGGAATTGAGAATATTTCTACAGTCAAAACGGTTTATTTGATTGGCATAGTGTATCTGCTAAAGTTGTAAATAATAACTTTGTTCTTCCAAAAAAAATGGACCCTGTAACAAAAAATTAAATTAAAAAAATATATAACTTTTTTTCTGATTTCTCCATGGCCGGTTTCGTTGTTCAGGTAAACTTTCGTAGTTTATATACAATTATCTCATCTCATCTCATCTCATTATCACTGAATAACATCGATACAGTCTTTTGTCCGATTCTATAAGCCAGAGCGCTGTGTGTTCAATCAAGTGTTGGCAAAGGACATTATTGTGGTAAATAAAACGAATAAATTGTCTGGTACAACATTCGAAAGAACAAGTACAAGTGTCTTAGAGAGTATATTTTTCAAAAAAAATAAAATAAAACATATTCCATCAGTTTCCACCGTTTCATGTACTTTTAAGACACTTGGAATGGAAAACATTTTTCAAATATTCGAATTCCATGTACCTCCCGTGTGTGATTTTGCAAATGACATGAAAGCATTCAACATTTTTCGCGAGACACAATCTTAATTTTGGTTGAGATAATTTTTTTTTTGCACAGAGTAGTTTTTGATACATTTTGTAAATTTGTTTCGTAATAACTTGCCATTTTACATATAATTTTTCCAATTCAACATTGCCACCCTAACGACAATGATATAACAAATATTTTCAGGAATTTTTCTATTGTTATTCAGTGAAAAGTGATTTTTTTCATTTTATACTCATTTTTACACAATAATATGAACCACCCTATGTCGAATGAATGAACCACCCTAATGAAACATAATGTATTCGATGCTAGTTATAGTGTATATCATACAAGCTGTTTCAAGAGACTAGTGATCAATTTCAAAAGATAAATTTTAAAACTTTGAACTCCGTCTTGCACAATTGAAAAAACGACTAAAGCAGGTATTAGATGAAGCAAATATTTGCTATTTTTGGTACGGATTTTATTTTGTGCAAATAAAACTCGTACCAAAAATAGCAAATGTTTGCTTCGTCTAATACCCGCCTAAGTCCCAAAGAGCAGATTTTTGCAAAAAAATTTTTTTCAGATGACACCAATTCTCGACGTTTCATGAAATTTTAAGTCATTTGGCATCAAAAAAAAATTTCGAAAACCGAAATTTCACGTACCCCCCCCCCCCCCTTGGGTGATTTTTCGGTTTTCAAAAAGGCCAAACTTCAATCGCTTTGCACCACCCCATTTTAGGTCCGATAGAACTGAAATTTTGAACAGGGTGTTTTTTCGAGCAGCTGAACAAAATGTTTAGGGTTTTTTTTTTTGAAATTTTCTGGTCACTTTTTTCCATACGATGATTGGCGCCCTACTGAGCATTTTTCAAAAATGGAGAGTTTTTATAGACCCATGAGTTATTAAGATTAGAGTAATCTACAAAGGCGTATGCATTTTAGCATAAAGAGATGAGTTTGCATTACTTATTTCACATGTAGGGGAAGGGAGGTTGTTGAGACAGTTACGAAACTGTTATTTTTCTAAAATCGAACAATGTTGGTTATTTAACGTTACCTATGTACTTTTAGGAGGAGTCACGAGTCAACGTATCTTTTCGTTACAAAAGTAGGGGGGGGGGTTGAAGTCTAGATTTTTTGGAGCAATTTGTGTACGACGTCTAGCCGCAGACACCATCTTAAATTCCAAGATGGCGGGTTTTGAAAAACAGCTAGAATGGCCAAACACCACTTGATATAGGTATTTCCACCTTTCACATTCTAATGTCGAATTCCTTTTCGCGGTGTAGCTACACTCGGACTACACTTTGTACTTCGATTTTTTTTTCACTTTCCGGACTACACTTTTTCTGTCCCGGACTACACCCGAATAAAGCAGAGTGTACTGTAAGGAGTTGATAACACATTCACACGTATGTATCAAAACTGCTTTGTTTTAGTTTTCGTTTCACGTGGTAAAGTGTGTCAAGTAATTTTTTTAGCACATTTCCGAGGTGGAAATATGAAATGGAAACAACACAAAATGACGATGATCGCCAATGACCAGAACAAAACAAATTGACGCTATCCATATTATTATGCATACCAATGCTACTACACTAAAAACGTTTTTTTAAGCTGCAAACTGTAAGGGGTAAGTTACCGCTCATTAATGTCGAATTCGTTTTCGCGGTGTAGTGTCCCGGACTACACATTTCAGCTTGAAAAAAAAAACATTTTCAGGGTAGTTGCATTGATATGCGTAATAATAAATAAAGAGCTGTCAGTTTGTGTTCCATCCGTCACGACAGCAACAATAAGAACGCGAATACATAGACAAGGCAATATGAGTACATACATCCCTCTCTACCAAGCAGCTCGATGGAGTGAGCACCGATTCATCGATGCTATTCCCATTCATTCTATGTACGACCATTGAAGTGTTCAGTTCGTAGTTCGCGCGATCAAATTTAAATTTAAAGCTGATAAAGATAGTTTGCTAAGTGTTAATCACGTGTATTCCATCGATCGATCAACCGTATACAGTCCACTCTAAACTAATCCGGCCAGGGAATCGTGAACAACTTTTCAGTGTCACGGGTTTCACGTTTCTAACCCACGTCTTATGGTCCATTGATGTGGAACATAATTTGGTCCTTCGAGCCGGATCATAGCACAGTGAATGAAAAGTGACCCAAAGGATCGGTATCCAGTTCATAAAAGGTTTCCTTCCAAGAAGGAATCATTCCAAGAACACGTGATAAAACAGCAGATCGAAAAGTACAGCCGTCGCGAAGTACAGTCGTCGCGTGCGCGTCGCGAGGAAAAATTGCGAGTCGATACAAGCGAGAACGTGTTCAAGGACGTTTTGCTGCGCGTGTGCTACGTTGCCGTTTTTGTGTGAAAGAGAGTCTCGATACGAACACTGTGTGAGAAAAGACCATCGAACAAAAAGAAGTGAAGTGAGAAGTTTCGAAATGCCGCTAGAACATTCACCAGTAAGAAATATGCTAGAAAATCAAAACCAAGTGGACCAACTGCAAGAAGGTCAGAATGTTCCACTTCTGAGTCGGAGCCGAGACAGTAATACTCCAACCGGACAACATTCAAGGTCCAATTCGTCCGCTTCATTTCACGGATTCAATTGGGAGGAGGGAATGGAGCTGGAGTCGATGCGAAAATTGAAGGGCTTGTTCCGGCAGAGAGGACAGATCGAACAGAAGCTAGTGAGGATTCAGTTGACTTTGCGAACGCAGAGTAGTATGACGTTAGCCCAGTTGCAGTGCGCGGAGAAGAAACTAGTAGTAATCTACAGCGAGTTTAGCCACTTCCATAGTGAAATCATGGCCTTGATTCCTGATGAAGCATCGGATGAGCAAGATGAAATTTACTGTACTTTTGAGGATCGTCATACCGAGTTGTCGAATCACATCCAGGAAAGAATCAATGCTGCTACTCAAATGCAAACCGTGAGTTCATCTGTTTCCCCACAGGTTATTATTCAGCAGCAGCCGTTGAAAGCACCTATTCCTACATTTGACGGTAACTATGCTAATTGGCCAAAATTCAAGGCGATTTTCCAAGACCTGATGGCACAGTCCGAGGACTCAGAGGCATTAAAACTGTACCAGTTAGACAAAGCATTGATTGGATCCACAGCAGGTATATTAGATGCAAAAATAATCAACGAGGGTAATTATAAGCAAGCGTGGAAGGTGCTAACAGACCGTTACGAAAACACACGTGTAATCGTTGGGTCACACATTCAAGGATTGCTTACCCTAAGAAAAATGTCTAAAGCAACATTCGAAGAATTGGATGGCCTGCTAACTGAAGCAACCGGTCATGTTGAAGGCCTACGGTACCAAAAACAACAGTTGACGGGTATCTCCGAGCACATCGTGGTGCATCTTATCGTCAGTGCCTTGGATGATTCGACCCGCATGGCTTGGGAACGTACCCAGCATAGAGGTGTGCTCCCGAAATACGAACAAACAATCTCCTTTCTCAAAACCAGTTGTCAAGTGCTGGAGCAGTGTGAATCGTCGCAAGCTTTCTCCAAACGAACCGCCGTGAAATCAAAGGTTTCACCAGTCAACAACAAAATGCCATCGCTAAAGACTAACGCAGTTACTTCAAGTTCCAGCAAGTCTTCAGGTTCCTGCCACTTTTGTGGAGGTTCACATCTTAACTTCCAATGTGAGGAATTCAAGCAGCTGACAGCAACTCAAAGGGCAGAAAAGGTTCGAGCAAAAGGTTTGTGCTTCAACTGCCTCCGGAAGGGACATCAATCCAAACAGTGCACGTCTAACAACACGTGTCGAAAATGCAGCCGCAAACATCACACCATTCTCCACGATGATGCTGAAAGGATCAGCAGTCAGGATTCAAAGGCCGACATTGCCGCACCAAAGCAACCTGTCGCGAATAATCAACCAACTGTTGTTCAACCTTCTGTTTCGGTGGTGGATAAACCAGTATCCACTACATGCTCAAGCAATCACGTTTCAACATCAAAGACCGTCTTGCTATTGACTGCTGTCGTTCAAGCCATTGATGAACATAACCAGTCCCACCCTTGTCGTCCTACTTGACAGTGGGTCTCAAGTTAACTTCGTCACCGAGAAAATGGCAACCCGCCTCGGTTGTTCTAGAATGCCAGCAAATGTATCAATCACTGGAATCAATGCCCTGAGAAGTCTAGCTCGTGATAAGGTGTTCGTTAAATTCCAATCGAGCTACGGAGACTTTCAAGCCAACATTGAGTGTCTGGTTACAACCAAGGTAACTGGAACTATTCCTAACCGAACGATTGATTTCAGCTCCTGGGAACTTCCTGAAGGCATTCAACTCGCCGATCCACATTTCTTCCAGCCAGAAAAGGTTGACATGTTAATCGGGGGAGAATTGTTCTTTGATCTTCTGAAGCCCGATCAAATAAGTCTTGGTGACAATTTACCACAACTTCGAGACACTCATCTTGGATGGGTGGTAGCTGGAGTAATAAACGAGCCGTACATTTCGAATGCGGCTATTCAACACGTCAACCATGCTTCGATCGATTCCATCGAGGATATGATGCATCAATTTTGGAAGGTGGAGGAAGTACCAAACGCATCTCCATTTTCATCCGAACAACTGTCTTGAGAAGCCCATTTCCTTTCGACATATAAGCGCGATGCAACGGGTAGGTTTGTTGTAAAACTACCGTTTAAAGAAAACCTCAACCGGTTGGATAATTGCCGTTCTTTAGCACTCAAGCGATTCCTTATGTTAGAAAAACGATTGGAGCGTAATCCCGAGCTGAGGCAGCAATACAATGGTTTCATAAGGGAGTATGAAGACCTCGGCCACTGCAGAGAAGTTAAGGAAGCTGAGGATCCAAGTAATATGGATACGTACTATCTGCCGCATCATGCAGTATTACGACCGTCAAGCTTAACCACGAAGTGCCGTGTCGTATTCGATGCTAGTGCCAAAATGGACCCATCAGAACTATCGCTCAATGAGGTTCTTCAAGCAGGACCAGTTGTACAGAATGGAATATTCTCTATTACGCTGCGATTCCGTAAGTACGCTTATGCATTTTCAAGCGATATAGAAAAAATGTACCGGCAAGTGTTCGTTGCGCCGGAAGAACGCCGATTCCTCCGATGCTTTTGGAGGTCCGACCCGTCACATCCATTAAGGGTTCTCGAGCTTAATACCGTTACTTACGGAACAGCTTGTGCGCCATACCAAGCAACAAGATGTTTGGTACAATTTGCCAAAGAAGAAGGTTCCGAGTTTCCCATCGGCTCTCGAATCTTGCCTGAGGACTTTTACGTTGACGATGCGCTTTCTGGCGCTAACACGTTGGAAGAAGCTCTCGAAAGCCAACGTCAATAAAAAGAACTGCTAACCAGAGGTGGTTTCCATATTCACAAATGGTGCTCCAATTCGGCAGAGTTTCTATAGCACATTTCACGAGCCGACCGAGAAAGGAAGGTTCCTTTTTATGAGTACGGAGCAAATGAAGTAATAAAGGTGCTTGGATTGTTGTGGGATCCTGACGGCGACGTCCTCATGATAGCCAATCCGCCGAAATGTTCTTTTCCGGATGATAAGCTAGCCACGAAACGAATGATTTATTCCGAGGTGGCAAAATTGTTCGATCCACTCGGACTGTTTGCGCCAGTAATTGTCATGGCCAAACTGTTGGTACAGCAGCTTTGGAAAATATCAGCTGGATGGGACGATCCCATCGACGAAACCATCCGCGAAAATTGGGCTACTCTGCGCGCATCCCTTCCAGACCTTGGACGCATTCACGTTTCAAGGTGTGTTATGTTCCCGAATGCGATTGCATATGAGTTGCATGGTTTTTCCGATGCATCGAACGTGGCGTACCATGCGCACCATGTGCTACGTTCTACGGTTTATTCGAAATTGCAAACGGCCAAAGTCTAATCGTGTGAAGCAAGTACATCTTTCCATCGAAGAACTACGTCAAGCATCCGAAGCAATCGTCAAGGCGATTCAACAAGCACATCTTGGGGACGAAATTAAGCGAGTGATTTCCAACCAAACATGCAAGCGTCTTGGTAACCTGCGTCCAGTGTATGAAAACGGTTTACTACGAGTTGGAGGGCGATTAGATCGCTCAGTACTGCCGTTTGCTGCAAAACATCAGTTAATACTTCCCGATAAAGATCCTGTAACGAAAAAACTCATTAGAACTTTGCATATGGAGCATCTTCACGTCGGCCAGGCCGGTTTGATCAGCACCATTCGTCAAAGGTACTGGCTTTTAAATGCTAAATCAACTGTGCGACAAGTAACACGATCGTGCGTTACATGTTTCCGAACAAAACCCGTTGAAACCAAACAGCTAATGGGAAATCTCCCTACCTCGAGAATTGTGCCATCACCACCGTTCGCAGTTACTGGCGTCGATTATGCCGGTCCATTCATGGTGAGGCAAGGTTCTTATCGTCCGAAGCTTGTTAAGTCCTACGTCGCAGTTTACGTATGTATGGCGACAAAGGCTGTACATTTAGAGATTGTGTCCGACTTAACAACGGATGCCTTCTTGGCGTCTTTGAAACGGTTCATTAGTCGGAGAGGAATGGTGCAGCAAATTCACTCTGACAATGCGACCAACTTTCATGGAACAAGCAACCAACTGCACGAGTTGTACCGACAGTTTCAGAATCAACAAGAGGTGAAGAAAATCCAGCAGTTTTGTGAAGTACGCGAGATACAGTGGCATTTCATCCCACCGGACGCACCAGAGTTCGGTGGTCTCTGGGAAGCGGCGGTCAAGGCGACGAAAACTCACCTGAAGCGAGTCGTGAGAATGCAAACCTCACTTACGAAGAAATGGCAACCATTCTAGCCGAAATAGAAGCCATTTTAAATTCTCGTCCGTTGTTCAGTTTGTCCAACGATCCTGCCGATCCACAGGTAATAACACCAGCTCATTACCTCATAGGTCGACCGTTGTCTGCACCAGCTGAGCCATCTTTAGAAGACACCAAGGTGAGCCGACTCGGTAGATGGCAACATCTCCAGCTCATGCGTGAGCATTTTTGGCGAGCGTGGTCAAGGGACTACCTTAATTCTCTCCAACCACGTAAGAAGAATACCAGAGCAACGTCGAACGTTCGACCTGGCATGGTCGTTCTTCTCCACGATAAGACGCAACCTCCGCTCAGCTGGAAACTGGGCAGAATCACCGGAGTGTATCCTGGTGACGACGGCTTAGTGCGAGCCATTGACGTATTGTCCAACGGAGCAACATACCGTCGTCCAATCAACAAGGTCTCGATAATTCCAATCGAGGACAACGTCTGCTCTGCCCCGGTCCTTTCTGTTGATACGAAGTTTCAACCCGGAGGGAGAATGTTCCATCCGTCACGACAGCAACAATAAGAACGCGAATACATAGACAAGGCAATATGAGTACATACATCCCTCTCTACCAAGCAGCTCGATGGAGTGAGCACCGATTCATCGATGCTATTCCCATTCATTCTATGTACGACCATTGAAGTGTTCAGTTCGTAGTTCGCGCGATCAAATTTAAATTTAAAGCTAATAAAGGTAGTTTGCTAAGTGTTAATCACGTGTATTCCATCGATCGATCAACCGTATACAGTCCACTCTAAACTAATCCGGCCAGGGAATCGTGAACAACTTTTTAGTGTCACGGGTTTCACGTTTCTAACCCACGTCTTATGGTCCATTGATGTGGAACAGTTTGTTTTGTTTTGGTCATTATCGCCATCGTCTTTTTGTCTCGTTTCTATTTCATATTTCCATCTCGCAAATAAGCTGAAAATAAAATCACCTGACCCTTTACCACGTGCAATGAGAACCAAAACAAACCAGTTTTGATACATATGTGTGAGTATGTTGGTAACACCCAAAAGTACACTCTGCTTTTTTCGGGTGTAGTCCAGGACAAAAAAGTTTTGTCAGAGACAGAAAAAGTGTAGTCCGGTAAGTTAAAAAAAAATTTTTGGAGTAAAAAGTGTACTTCGAGTGTAGCTGCACCGCGTAAACGAATTTGACATGAAAAAGAGCGATAGATCACTCACTCACTTTGAAGAACCAGCACCTTAGATCAGTTCATGAGCGGATTGCCCACATCTAATACCGATGTTGTATAGCGAGAAGAATAATACCATAAAGCGGTAGTGAAGAATAAGAAATGATTTTACAAGTTAAAACCTTTGGTCTCGAGCAACGACAGGAACATTTAAAATAACAAAACAAATGTTTACCTGGTCTTGATCGAATTGTTATTAATAATGGTTTGTAGTGAATAAAAAATCTCATTTTAACTTTTTAACTACAAATTGCAAAGATATAACCAAGGTAAGCGTCTATTACTAAAACAACTTTTAATTTCGTTTATTTTCCGTCGGTCTAATTCCACCACTGCTGTTTTTAATCACCAATGCCCGGTGTTGTAACACGGCAGACAGAATATACAGTATACATTATTTCTCAGTTGCTTTCACTCAACCGTATGATGGCACTATTGGCCCGGTAACACCAGTGGAGGCGACACCAACCAAGGCCCTAATCAACGACCCACTGGCTAACGGACCGCCATGAACGTGTTTAGTCCCTCATGAGATGAAAGGCTCTTAGAGATTATTGGCAAAAGAAAACCTCTCGTTGGCGTTGACGATACCAACTACGCTGGACCGACGCCTCGTGATAAAATATTTAGTACTAGTTCAACGTTCCCGGAAATGCTCGGGATCAAGTTTCATTCATTTCATTGCCGCATTAGCTCAGCTCACTTCAGAAATATTACTTTCACTTCCATCATTATTTTGAATACAACCTCAAATTTTTAAGGACGCGTAGAGCGGAAATAACCATATTGGATTGTATTTTGCATTTTTAAGCTGTTTTACAGAAACTGGAAGTCGCCACTTCAGATCTCAAAATGTCGTCTGGGCTTTCAAAAGTATTGGAATTATTGACCAAATACATCTTTAGCCTTTTTCAGAAAATATGGATTCGCCTTCTTAGAATTCGGAATCGCTATTGGGATTGATTTTTGGTCTCTGGCCACCATCTTGTTTCTGAAAATATTAAGATTGGATGGTATTTGAGAACCTTGGGAAGTTCGCCAGAAACCGGAAATCCGGAACGGAATTAAAAATGGCTGTTGGAGTAGATTGAATTTGAGTGAAAATAAAAACAAATTTGAATTCTATAAAATGTGATGCTATTCACCAAACCACGAAACCATTCGAAACGTTAAATTTTGATGCTTGATTCGCACTAAATCAAAACATGGGGTTTTCTGCAATTAAACATTTGTAGATGTTCAAAGAACATGTTATTTCCTACACCAAATATGAAAATTCATCTCAGTTGAATCTTGCAAAATTAGCCTAACATAACTGAACAGCAACTATGTGCATGTGATGTGTCGTGCTGCGAACGAATGGCTAAAAAATAAACGAACGAATCATCAATGACCGGATTCTACTCGGTTAAACTACCTACTATACTGCCGTTCCAAGCATAACTGTCCCAGCGTCCATAAGGTTTCCATAGAACATGGGACAGATATGCTTTGAACGGCAGTATAGTTCCGGACTACTTCGTGATTAGGGCGAAACTAGATAGGAAAACAAGGCAACGATTCACCCGTATCACGAAGTAGTCCGAATATGACCGAATTTTGAAAGGCGGAAACTGTACTCCATGCCAAAAGGATGCGGCGGCCTCGTGCAAACAAACAACTCATCTAATGATATTTTTTATTAAAATCTAGGAGCTATCCCTTAGTTAAATCTGGACGAGCAGTATAATGATGATGATGATGATGATGATGATGATGATGATGATGATGATGATGATGATGATGATGATGATGATGATGATGATGATGATGATGATGATGGTCCCACCTCATACCCCTACATCGGTTTGAGCTGTTCGATTTATCTATGAAAGATATTATTTAGAGACATACAATGTAACCAGTAGGCAAACAAACTACGGTCCGGTTATTAATACAGACATAGTAACCCTGCAAAAGAATACCAATAATTTGAAAAAAAAAAACGATTTTCCAATAACATCATTGATCCAAGGCTCATCCAAAACATTTCCAACCCGAAAATTATCTGGATTTGGTTAGGAATCGAACCTAACATTTAGGAGCTTTAACTAATCAGAATTGGTTCTGGATAACGATCCAGAACTACAAGAGAGATCCTATGATACTATAGATCTCGATAACGAGCTTTACAGTCCACAGGCAAACCCAAGCCTTTTCAGTTTTTTCTCACAACCCTTTGTTCTAAATCGTGAAAACAGATAAATATTAAAAATCTTGATAAAGATATACCTATATACTATTACAAACCAAAAAGCAACTTATCAACCCGATATGCCTTTTGTTTCAATTTCAGGGGTTTAACCCTGATGTACTCAGTATCCAGATTGTCTATGTCAGTCTACGCGCGCATGGCTCAAACATATGTAGTCAACTCATTTTTTTTTAACTCTAATATTCAATATTATTAGCTATATTCAAACAAAAATCCATTATCATCAATGAACATAATAACTTATTGTACCAGATAAATTAAAAAAAAAACTTAAATATTACAATCTTCTTCATTAATTTACAAAAACTTCGTTGAAATCTATCTACAAAACAGATTTTATGTGTGAAATACAAAGCCTTTTAAACTCCGCCATTGTTGCTGCACGTTTCACTTGTCTGGGCTTCGAATTGAAAGAGTTAATTCCTTTGTACAACAGAGAGTTCTGTGATCTACTAAATAAAAAGTGTGGTGTTCTAGCGTCCTCCGCGTTTCTAGTGTTGTACCTATGAAAATCACTTCCCCTATCAATTCGATCACACAAATATCGAGGCAGCATATTATTAAAAATTTTATAAAGAAACACCATTGTCAAAAACTATACTCGTTGCTTCACAGAAAGCTATTGCAACGCGTCCAGCATGAAACTTGAGGAAGTGTATCTATTACATCTTAATATTAATCGCATTACTTTATTTTGTAACCGCTGTAATCTCAATGTGTATTATTTGCAAGGAATAAGATGGATGAGCAAAAGTCTATATGTGGTGAAAGGATTGACTTATACAACAAAATTTTACTATTAACAGTCAATTTATTTTTTAAACGACACAGAATACCGACTTGAAAGTTAACTTGTCATCAATGATTACTCCAAGATATTTCAACTCATTCACGCAATCAATCGTCTCACCATTAATTGCAATATTTACGTCTGGTCTGGAGTTGGCCGAAGAAATAATCAAAAATTTTGTTTTGCTAATGTTTAGTTTAAGTTTTTTTAAATTTAATTAATTCGTCAGATAATGTAAATCTTGGTTTACAGAACAGTGTCGTCGGCAAATAAATTTTCATCGCAAAACCGTAAAACTCGCTTCATGTCATTAATATAAATTATAAACAAAATGGGCCCTAAAACACTTTCTTGCGGTACACCCAGTGTATGAGCAATGGAAACTGATTCAGAATCATAAAAACGAGTCTTCTGAGTTCTAGCACACAAATAGCTTTCAAACCATTTGTATGCTGTCCCTACGATACCAAAGCGCTTCAATGTTTGTAACAATAAGAGCCTAGAAGTTGTTTCAAAAGCGCGTTTCAGATCCAGAAACACCGCAAAAATAGTTTCTTTAGCCTCGATTTTCTCTTTCCATTTTGCTAACACCAAATTCAATGCAGACTCACAAGAGTGTCCCTCTCGCAGTAACGAGTGAGGACATCATACATCTAGCCAATAGCCGAATTGCCACATGTCATGTATGTGATTCGGCCATTTGTGATTGGGCCATTCGCGAATAGTCTAATGTGTCCAGGACAACCGTTCTGATAGTTATCTCTAACAACCTGGTTATAGTTTTTCTGTATTTCGCCGAAAATCATTATTATTCGATAGCGATGAGTCACTTGAAATTAAAGATATCCACGAATGCTTACAAACCATATTTATCGAGCTTACTGAATATTCGACAAAAAAGATTTATACATATATTCTGTGTGAGGCTATACTCACAAATCGATCTTTGGTGTTCTATGATGCATAACATTCTTTGCTTCATTATATTATAGAACATTGTGTTTCGATTGTTTAAACGTCATTGCAAAATGCAGAAATTACATCATGCAGAAATTGCAGTAAAACATCTTGAAATCAGTCGTTTGGCAGAACATGGTTTGGCAGAAAGAAATTTGACGGAAAGGATGCAAGATATAAATTGTAATATACATAGGTGCAAATTCCTGACGCATCACACAGCCATTTTTAAGACATATCAACATACTGATTCAAACGTGATATTTTACATTATGAACAAGATCCAAACAGCTCTGCAAAACAAATCCTGTCTTATTCCTTTCGGTCAAAAATTCTTTCTGTCAAAAGTCTGCCAAACGACTACATATTCAGCTGCATTTATGAAAGATGCAGTTTGAGATTGATTGTTCCTTATTATTGTTATAAGAACTTTAGTATGCTAATCACTGTTTTAAAATGAGCTTAGTTTGGTTACGGTTGTAATACAAGAAGGTAAACCATATTGACACTGGTTAGATGATCAGTGAGCACTATAAACAAAAGTCCTGAACATCAAATTTATCATTTATACCTAATATTTACTCGCACGTCTTTTGTTCAGTAATGTTTAGTGAAGCGTCATATGAATCTGATATATCTTACCCATTTTAGAGGGAGATTTGTTGTAGGGTGGCACGTGTTGTGTTGCGTCAGACGAATCAGCTTTTCTTTCCGTGGCCGCTTTGCGGGCAATATTGTTGATTGATTGCTGGTATTCTGATATACCATTAACCGAAGCATGAGTACTGCTGTTGCTAACATTGACGCTAGCGCAGTTATTGATATTTTCGGTGTTTAACATTTTTATAATTTGCGAATCATTTTTGAAGATTAAATCTTTATTTTGCAGCTCAAAACGCTTCTCGTTGATAGCTTTTTTCACAAGCTTACTGGGCGATAATTTATCCGGCATTCCTTCCTCTCCAATAGAAATCATGAAGAGATTGTACTTATCTTTGCTTATTTGTTGATTTTGTTTCAACGAAGAAAAACAGCGACTTAAAATTGTACTCTTGTTTGAAACGGAGTCTCTTTTATCGATATGTTTTGTATGTGTTCGTTTTATTTCCAAATCAGAAGTTGTGCTTTGCAATTTGAATATCTTTTTGTTTATCCTAGGGGAGTTTGATGGTGCTGTCACTAAACTAACGTTATTACTATTGATTTCTCTGCTGCTGTGAGTTAAAAAATTCTGCAATCGATGACAAGTTTCATCGTCTGCTTCAGTGTTTTGTTTAGCATCTTTGAATAGTTCACTTTTACCCGGAGAAGCATGCGGTTTTTGTTCTTTGAATTTAGCACTGAAAATATCGATATTTTTTTTAGCTTCAGCGGCAAACCCCCAAGACTCATTTGTGTTTGTTACATTAGCCCCAAAAGCTATCGCTAGTTTATTACACTCATTTACTCTTGAATTCCCGTATAGTGAAACGGACCCAAATTGTGATTTGCTGCTTTTTGTATTAACAGTCCGATGTTCATTATCACAGTTTTTATAAATATTTTTTTTCGCTCCTGGATCAATTTCTTGGTCATCCGATGAGCAATCACTTTCATTAGAATCATTGCTGTCCGAACTGGTACTACAGCTATCGCTTGTACTATTATTATCATCTTCATTATAGCTACTCGATGATTCTGAGGACGTCGTTGAAAGTTGAACATCGCGACAGCTCACATTGCAGTTCGAATCGTGCCCAGACTCTGGAGAACAATCTATTTGTTTTTTTAACCTGACTTCTCCAAGAGCAGTTCCAAGCATGTTACAAAAATCGCCAACAGCTTTTTTTGCTGTTTGAGATTTTTCATTTATTGGTTTCAATTTATTTTTTGGTCGTGTATTCATGAAACCGGAACAACGAGATACATCGTCCGGCATGCAAGCTGAAGTTTCTAACATTTGTTGTTTATTAGTTGACAGATGAAAATCCATCTGTTCGCGATAGAACAAAGGTGTGGTATAATTCAAAAACAAGTTTTTGCCATTCACACCACTTTTAGACATCATTGTCACCATCATCGTGTTTGGTACAAGAGTAGATGAAAAATTATTGAAAAGTTTACCGGGAAAATCCTCGTTCCAGTCAGAAGGCTCAGGAGAAGATAGATGTAGTTGCTGTTTTATACGACGTACAGTGCCAGACGGTGTTGAACTTGTCGTTGACGTTTTTACCAAACCAGTAGAAGGTCCTGGTACAGGAGATGTCACGTTTTTCCGATCTGTTTTAATGTCTAGCAATGTTTCATGGTTCAAAATTGACGCACATCTGAAAAGACACATGAAAAACTAGTTAGTTCGACTGTGGGAATAAATGCCAAGTAACAAATGACATAAATATAAGCAGTAACTGAAGGTTAGGGCGGCATTGAAAAACGACTTTTCGAATATTGCTTAGAAGGAGTGCTCAAAACAGGGTGGCCACTCAAAACCCGAAACTAAGTTCCCGGTTTTCCCGGTTCGTTCAAATATTTTTCCCAATTTATTGTACTTCTGAACTCTGTAGTAAAGTTAATAAATACCCAGCCTCTAACGGAGCCTGTGGAGCACCAGGGCACCATTCACAGTAATTAGCCCTTACTGCATCACGCGGGTCACTGATGCAGCGGACTCTTCTTTACCCAGCGACTTGTGGGAATTTTATGGATCACTTCAATTCACAAAATTCGGCCACCGGCAGCCTTTCTTTGCCGGTACCCATGGACTTATCGGAGCGTAGTCCAATAAAAACAAACGCACCGGGCAGAACGAAGGAGATGGAGCATGAGGATAATTTCAACCTCGATAGCGAATCGCTGGACGGAAGACCCTCTGCTTCATCCTTAATCCTACGTTCTCCACAAGGGAATGACGAAAGTCAAATGGACTTAGTTCCCGGTCCAGAGACAAGGCCCGATGACGAAGGGAAACCCGAATCATCGGCACCCCGTGTCAAGCGACTTTCAAATGCGCAAAGGCGGTGACTGAGCAAAATCTTCGCTCCGGTCTCTCGAACGAAGAAGCCAGGAAGCTGGCCATCCTTCCGACAGAGCAGCTTGCTCAAACAAACCAAGTCGCTGTCAAGCGTCAGCGGTCGGACGACTTGGTGTCCCCAAACACCAGTACTAAGTGTCAACAGCCTAAAAAACTGCGGAACGGCACTGGTTTGGGGTCATCGGGTCCGAAGCCGCTCTCGACGGCCACTTTTAGGGACATCGCGGGAGCTATAAGCCTTGCGGTTGTTTCTGCTACCCACCCCAGCTCCCTACTCACAACGGACCAGCTTCAGACGGTCCGGACCTCCATCCTCGATCACATTGCTGACCATGAAAATCCAACGGAGTCAAAAACCGCCACAGTGTGCGCGACGACCTTCTGTTGCCAATTGACTGCTGCAGCCGAAGCCGAACAGTGAGGAAGAGCAACTTCCATCAACCAGCCAAACCGCTGTTGGCAGCCGTCAGCCAATACCCGGATCATCTTCCGATCCGGACAAAAACGGCAACATCACTGCAAAGTGAGCAGCCTTCGCTGCGTGCAAGCGAATCTCCATCACGCAAAAGGCGCCTCGGGTGTTCATTGCAGAAGATTCGCCAAAGAGCAGCTAGCGGCCGCATTTATCCAGGAGCCGTGGATCAACAAATCCAAAGTTCTCGGACTTAACGCTCCTAACGGTAGGTTAATCTACTGCGACATGCAGTCCAAACCAAGGACTGCAATTCTACTAAATAGAGAAGTAAATTTTTTACCTATTACAGAATTTATCCAACGCGATGTCGTTGCCATCACGGTTAAAGTACCGACAACCAGAGGAAAGCAGGAGATGGTTGTCGCGTCGGCCTACTTCCCGGGCGACCAAGGTGATATACCGGCATCCGAAGTTGCTGCGCTCGTGCGGTACTGCAAGGCCATCAACAAGCAACAAGCAACAGCAACAAGAAATCCTAAGAATACAGCTTGGGAATCCTTTAAGGAACACCTGATCGATTCACGAACTTTCAGTTACAGCAACATTCGAAATTCAGTTGACCTGAATTCGGCAGCGAATGATCTACAAAACAGAATCATGGATGCTTTTAATGCAAACTGTCCACTAACACAGCGGTCAGTATGCCGTGACGTACCCTGGTGGAATGATCAACTCAGTGACCTTCGTCGGGAAACTAGGCGGTTGTTCAACAGGGCAAAAGTCACATTTAACTGGGATGGCTACAGAGCGTCCCTCACTAAGTACAACGCCGAGCTACGCAGGGCTAAACGGAAATCCAGAGTTAGTTTTTGTGAAAGAATCCAAACTCTGCCGGAAGCTACGCGGCTCCAAAAGCCGATGTCCAAAGACCATACTAAAGGTTTAGGACAAGTAAGGAAAGAGGATGGATGCCTCACTGTCACTACCAAGGAAACGTTGGAGGTTCTCATGAACACCCACTTTCCCGGATCGATAGAGACCGAAGAACTGAATAGTGATGGGTCGCGACGGGACAATTCGAGACATATGGCGTCTCGGGAGTCCATCCTGGTGGCTCGCCGACTGTTCACGGAAGCTTCAATAGGTTGGGCTCTAAGCTCACTCGACCCTATGAAGTCTCCAGGTTCAGACGGCATACTACCCATCTTTCTACAAAAAATCGGCCGCAGCTATCACGTCCGAACTAATAAAAGGCTTCAGAGCCAGCTTTATTCTGGGCCATATTCCGGATAACTGGCTGAAGGTAGAGGTAGTGTTTATCCTCAAAGTTGGAAGAAAGGATAAAACCCTACCTAAGACTTTCAGACCCATAAGTCTGACTTCATCACTCCTCAAGTTGATGGAGAAAATATTGGATAAATATATCCGTGATGAGTTTTTTAGACTCCCCGCTAAACAGGAACCAAAAAAACAGTCCTAATTCCATTCAGTAGACGAAGGAAGATCTCCATCACTCATCCTACACTGAATGGAGTCAGACTGGGCTTCAGTAATGAAGTCAAATACCTCGGAATTATTCTGGATGAGAAACTGAACTGGCCTGCACAACTGGATCATACCGCTAAGAATGCGATCTCGGCGATCTGGGCTTGCAGAACTCTGTTCGGTAAGACCTGGGGACTGAAACCAGACTTGGTACTCTGGTCTTACAAGACCATTGCCCGACCAAGAATCACCTATGCTGCCCTTGTGTGGTGGCCTAAGGTGAACGAGAAGACTGCGCAAGCAAAACTCAAAAAAGTTCAAAGACTTGCATGTCTTTTGGTTTCCAACGCTATGCGAACAACTCCAACTGCAGCCATGGAAGCAATGCTCTGCCTACTGCCTCTACATCTTCATGTGAAAAGGAAGCAGAGCTTGGAGAATAACTATACTCGAAGGGGACCAAATCGGCCACCTTCGCATACTTAGGGAGTTCAAACTAACTCCGCTATTAACTACCTTCTCCGACTGAATGGACGTTAGGACCAACATGGATATTCCGTATAGAGTGATGGAAGCAAACCGCTCTATGTAGAACAATGGAGGGCCTAATCTTCCACCTGGAATCGTCAGTTTTTATACGGATGGCTCGAAAATAGGATCCCTATACAGACCCGCTATCAGGGAAACATTTTCCCTGGGTAAATGGCCCACCGTTTTCAAGCAGAGGCCATATATATCTGCGCAAAAATATGCAGACATGCGAAAATCGGTATATTCTCGGACAGTCAAACAGCACTACTAGCACTTAAGTCCGTCAAATGCGCTTCCAAACTTGTTTGGGAATGCATTGAAACTCTACGGGAACTCTCCCGGCAGAACTCAGTTTTTCTGTTTTGGGTGCCCGGATATTGCGGAGTCGAGGGTAATGAACACGCTGACAACCTAGTAAGACAGGGATCAGCTCAGCGGTTTATTGGCCCCGAGCCGTTTCTGAGTACGTCCAATTCCGCTATCAAAAGCGAACTACTAACTACGAACTACTAACTTGGGACAGGCTAGAAATAGCATCCCAATGGCAACAGGTACAGGGTTGTAGACAAGCTAAAAAGTTAATCTATCCGAACCCCGGAACCGCCAGAAAGTTACTTAGTCTAAATCGTAATGAACTACGGATAATCATGGGACTCCTTACCGGACACTGTCCCGCTTTTTATCATTTAAAGAAAATCGGTGTAGTGTTGAACGACACCTGCCGATTCTGCAAATCTGAACCAGAGAGTTCAGGGCATTTGCTTTGCTCTTGCTTCCTCTAGGTACAACTTCTTAGGGCATTATCTTTTCACTCCATACCAAGTATGGAGCTCTAATCCCAAGCAGGACATTAGTACAACTATGTTGTACCTAATTGGGGTACAGGTTGACAACAAAACAGTTCTATTCCATCAATGAGTACTGATATGTACTTATATAACAGTATTGTACGGTAGTGTTTAACAGTCAACAGAATCCATCTTCTAGATGACAGTAAATCGACAGCCAATTGTACCAACTGTTAAAGGCTAGTAGTCTTCCGGTTCTGTACCTATATAAGGCCTAGCAGTGCCACACTCTTTCTTTATTCTTCCTACACTCACCATTGTGATAAGCAGATTTTTAATAAAGTTTTATTATAAGTCGTCGTCTTTCCTTCCGATCCTCCATGGCAAAGTTTGGCGACGAGGATAACGGAAAACGCGTGTGAAGTGCAGATAAAATAGATTTGAAAGTCCAATCAGTATAAGTCGTGAGCATTGTTAGGAAGTCGAACCTAACCTCACTTTTGAGTCAAGAAATAGTCTCGAGCACGTGTTTGTTACGCGCGTTGTTATAAGTCATGGCAACGGGAGGAACAGTAAAGCAGGAAGGTCAATCAGAAGTCAGGATGTTGGGACCAATGCTAGGTCATATGGAGCAGTTTGTGATTGGTGACAAATTCGAGGAGTATGTTAACCGATTGGAACAATTCTTTCTTGTCAACGATGTTCCAGCTCACAAGAAAGTTGCGATGTTAGTGACGATGGCGGGGCCAAGTCTCTATTCCATCGCATCGCGAATCTGCTCACCCGACGATCCATGCACCAAGCCATACAAAGATCTGATAGAGCTGCTAAAGGAGCACTTGGTTGACGAGGAGTCAACGTGGTTGCTGAGCGTTACAAGTTCCGGAAGGTTGAGCAGTCGTCGAGTCAAACGATTTCGGAATTCATCATTCAGCTCAAGGCTCAGTCGCATTCCTGCGATTTCAAAACATTCCTGCCGGAGGCATTGCGGGATCAGTTCGTGGCCGGAGTTCAAAATTCAAACCTCCGGACGAAACTCCTCGGTGAAGCAGATTTGACTTTCGAAAAAGCTTGCAGCATTGCACGCAATTCGGAAGCAGCGGAGCAGGAGTCAAGAGCCATGCAGGGCTCATCGAAACTCGCGGCTCTACATCGGAAGTCGCGGAAATCGTCCAAGCCGCAGGAAAACCAATTCAAGTCAGTCGCAAAAGATAACAAAGCAAACAACTCAAGTAAGTCGTTCCGAAAGTCGGTGGATCAAGTCAAGCAGTGCTTTAGATGTGGGAGGAATCACAACCCAGAAACGTGTCCAGCTAAGCAGTGGACTTGCTTTGCATGTGGAAAGGCCGGCCACGTGTCTACCATGTGTCGTTCGTCGAAGGAAAAGAGCAGCGGCAATCAAGGTCGAGTTGCCGAAATGTCTGAAGCAGTAGAAAGTTGGCGATTAAATCTGCTGTCACCTGAACATGATGGTGCAGTGGAACATAGCGTAGGGGCAGGCTCAACGGAAGCAGCTCTGGCATCTGTTGGAGAGATTTCGCCTAGTAAAATCGGACAAATCGATGTTCCAGCCACAATGCAACTGGTGATCAAAGGAGTGCCTGTCACGTTCGAAATCGATACGGGTGCATGTGATTCTGTTATATCGTCAGTTGAGTATCATGAAAAGCTCTCTCATGTTAAGCTGAACCCCACTCACAAAAGTTTTCAATCGGTTTCAGGTCAAAGCATCCGTCTGCAGGGTGAATTGGTGGTCAAAGTCACGACGAAAGGAGGCGGAAAAGTTTCACTTTCGCTCTTCGTCATACAGCCAGAGAAGGATAGAAGAATCACTCCTTTGCTCGGTAGATCCAGTCTAGACGTTCTCGTTCCAGGGTGGAGGGAAATGGTGAGTCTGAACCTTTCTTCCATCAGTGCAATTCAATCCAGTCTATTGTCTAATGTGAAACAGAAGTTTCCTCCGTTGCTGTCTGGAGATTGTTCCCAGGCAATTGAAGGTTTTACGGCTGACATTGTTCTGAAACCAGAGGCAGTGCCCATTTTCCACAAACCTTATACAGTCCCCTTTCGTTTTCGTGAAAATGTCGATCACGAGCTTGATCGAATGGTAGAAAATGGAATTCTAGTTCCTGTTCGCACATCCGCATGGGCAAGCCCCATTGTAGTCACCCCGAAAAAAGACGGGTCAGCCCGAATTTGTTTAGATGGGAAAGCTACATTGAATCGCTTTATTTCTACCGAACACTACCCTTTACCGTTAGTGGACGATATTTTGGCCAGTATGGCCAATTTTAAAGTATTTTGCAAGATTGATCTCACCGGAGCGTATCTGCAGGTGAAGTTATCGGAAGCCTCCCAACAGCTCTGCACTGTAAATACCCACAGAGGATTATTTAAGTACACTCGCATGCCTTTCGGCATAAGCTGTGCGCCATCTTTGTTTCAGTCCATTTATATATATATATATATATATATATATATATAT